>NC_081364.1:61442418-61742418 GCF_030684315.1 Stegostoma tigrinum | reverse complement strand
ATGTTTTTGCACAAAATTAAGGGATCCTGTCTTTTTTACCCCCTCTTCCAAAACCTAGGACGTTCTGAAAATGATATGGATACTGTCCTAAAGTTTTGAGCTATTCATGTTGTTGAGGGATTTCACGTTTTCCCATCCTTGTGTCATTTAAGCTTTGATTGAAAACTTATAATGTTGCACTTTTGGAACAGGGAGGTCTGAAATTCTCTGCATTTATTTTGCTGACTTTCAGCGGCCAGTTTATATATAGGAGAGGTGGTAGCATAGTAGTAATGACACTAACATAGTCATCCAGAGACCCAGGCTAATATTCTGAGGACGTGGGTTTAAATCCCACAAATTCAACGAATAAATATGGATCATAAAACAGTATGGATTGATATATAAACCCTAATAAAGTCCTTTAGAAAGGGAAATCTGCTGTCTTTACTCATTTGGACCTAATGTGAGTTGAATCCTGCAGCAATACTTTCAATACTTAATGACTCTGAGACAATCTAGATGGACAACAGATACTGGCGCTGCCAGTGCTGCCTCCATCCTATGAAAGAATAATGGGGCAAGTAAGTATTTTCTCCCGAATAATGCTGTTGGATCGTGTGGTGATTTATATTCAGGACATTGGTTGACTGAGTACAATGGCGATGTGGTTATGTTATTAGAATTTGAATTTCATTTTAAAAATTCTGGAACTGTTGGGGCTGGTAACAATAAAAACGGTAATCAGATTGTCCTCACTGGTCTTTCAGGGAAGGATGCCTGCTAGCTGACCAGTGTATGTTCCAGGTCCACCTTAGGCAGCTGTGCCTTTACCTCCCAAAGGGTCAGACCTGTTAAACGGACGTGAAGTACTGACCAGATGGGTCTCTTTGGCAATGTAAAAGGTATCTCAAGTCCCTAAGGCAACTTGAAATGGTTGATGCTGAACTGGTAACAGTGCTAACTTGAGTATTGGGTATTGTTAGGATAGGAGTTTCCACATTCTGCCTATGTCCGTATGGGTTTCCTCCAGCTGCTCTGGTTTCCTCCCACAGTCCAAAGATATGCAGGTTAGATAGATTGGCCACGGGAAATGTAGGGTTACCGGGATAGGTTAGGAGGGTGAGGGTGAGCCTGGGTGGAAGGCTATTCTGAGGGTCGGTGTGGAACTTGAGAGACGAATGGCTTCTTTCCACACTGTAGGGATTCTATGAATGGGAATTCTGGTTAGATTGATCACCCTTGTTACACAACCAAACAATCTAATCGTAATCAGAGATAATGGGAACTGCAGATGCTGGAGATTCCAAGATAATAAAATGTGAGGCTGGATGAACACAGCAGGCCAAGCAGCATCTCAGGAGCACAAAAGCTGACGTTTCGGGCCTAGACCCTTCATCAGAGAGGGGGATGGGGGGAGGGAACTGGAATAAATAGGGAGAGAGGGGGAGGCGGACCGAAGATGGAGAGTAAAGAAGATAGGTGGAGAGGGTGTAGGTGGGGAGGTAGGGAGGGGATAGGTCAGTCCAGGGAAGACGGACAGGTCAAGGAGGTGGGATGAGGTTAGTAGGTAGCTGGGGGTGCGGCTTGGGGTGGGAGGAAGGGATGGGTGAGAGGAAGAACCGGTTAGGGAGGCAGAGACAGGTTGGACTGGTTTTGGGATGCAGTGGGTGGGGGGGGGAAGAGCTGGGCTGGTTGTGTGGTGCAGTGGGGGGAGGGGATGAACTGGGCTGGTTTAGGGATGCAGTGGGGGAAGGGGAGATTTTGAAACTGGTGAAGTCCACATTGATACCATATGGCTGCAGGGTTCCCAGGCGGAATATGAGTTGCTGTTCCTGCAACCTTCGGGTGGCATCATTGTGGCAGTGCAGGAGGCCCATGATGGACATGTCATCAAGAGAATGGGAGGGGGAGTGGAAATGGTTTGCGACTGGGAGGTGCAGTTGTTTGTTGCGAACTGAGCGGAGGTGTTCTGCAAAGCGGTCCCCAAGCCTCCGCTTGGTTTCCCCAATGTAGAGGAAGCCGCACCGGGTACAGTGGATGCAGTATACCACATTGGCAGATGTGCAGGTGAACCTCTGCTTAATGTGGAATGTCATCTTGGGGCCTGGGATGGGGGTGAGGGAGGAGGTTTGGGGACAAGTGTTGCATTTCCTGCGGTTGCAGGGGAAGGTGCCGGGTGTGGTGGGGTTGGAGGGCAGTGTGGAGTCTGCTTTCCGGAGAGACCACTCTCTCCGTGACTCCCTTGTTCGCTCCACACTGCCCTCCAACCCCACCATACCCGGCACCTTCCCCTGCAACCGCAGGAAATGCTACACTTGTCCCCACACCTCCTCCCTCACCCCCATCCCAGGCCCCAAGATGACATTCCACATTAAGCAGAGGTTCACCTGCACATCTGCCAATGTGGTATACTGCATCAACTGTACCCGGTGCGGCTTCCTCTACATTGGGGAAACCAAGCGGAGGCTTGGGGACCGCTTTGCAGAACACCTCCGCTCAGTTCGTAACAAACAACTGCACCTCCCAGTCGCAAACCATTTCCACTCCCCCTCCCATTCTCTTGATGACATGTCCATCATGGGCCTCCTGCACTGCCACAATGATGCCACCCGAAGGTTGCAGGAACAGCAACTCATATTCCGCCTGGGAACCCTGCAGCCATATGGTATCAATGTGGACTTCACCAGTTTCAAAATCTCCCCTTCCCCCACTGCATCCCTAAACCAGCCCAGTTCATCCCCTCCCCCCACTGCACCACACAACCAGCCCAGCTCTTCCCCCCCCCCCACCCACTGCATCCCAAAACCAGTCCAACCTGTCTCTGCCTCCCTAACCGGTTCTTCCTCTCACCCATCCCTTCCTCCCACCCCAAGCCGCACCCCCAGCTACCTACTAACCTCATCCCACCTCCTTGACCTGTCCGTCTTCCCTGGACTGACCTATCCCCTCCCTACCTCCCCACCTACACCCTCTCCACCTATCTTCTTTACTCTCCATCTTCGGTCCGCCTCCCCCTCTCTCCCTATTTATTCCAGTTCCCTCCCCCCATCCCCCTCTCTGATGAAGGGTCTAGGCCCGAAACGTCAGCTTTTGTGCTCCTGAGATGCTGCTTGGCCTGCTGTGTTCATCCAGCCTCACAATCTAATCGTAATACCTTCCCATCAGGCATGTTAAACTAAACTAACACTGTCTCAGTATTTGACAATTTTGTTTGCAGTATAGGAATGTTCCCTCTACTGCAGTCTCTGAAGTCAAGACCCTTGGGTGATGCAATATTTGTCTGCTATTTTGCCTGGTAAATGAAGCTGATGGGCAAGAAAGCATTTTCAAGCACAAATCTTACATCTGATCTGGAATAGCTGAGACAAGTATATTTCAAAAGAAGACGATAGTTTTCTCACGTTGAATTTTATGAGCACCAACTGGCCTGCAGACTTCACCCACCAACAACACTTTTAAAGTTCATTCATGGGAGTGGGCTAAGCCAGCGTATATCACTCATCCTTAATTAGCCTTGAGGCAGCAGATACCATTTTTCTACCACCTTTTGAGTGAAAATAAGTTTTCTTACATTTCCTCGGAACCACTTTCTTCTCACCTTAAACTTACGCCATCTGGTCTTAGATACATCTGCATGAAGAAATTCTCATGATATACTTGTCTACACCTCTCATAATTTTGCATACTTCAATCAGATGCCCCTCAGCCTCTTCTGCTCCAAGGAAAACAAACCCAGCCTTTCCAGTCTTTCCTTATAACCGAGACTTTTCATTTCAGGCAATATTGTGGTGAATTTTCTCTGCACCCTCGAAAGTGTAATTATGTCCTTCCAATAATTTGCCAACCAGAACTGCACACAGTATTCCATTTGTGATCTAAACCAAAGTTTTATAAAGTTTTAACTAGACTTCCTTGTTCCTATATTCTGCTCCCCGGCTAACGAAGGCAAGCATCTTTTCACCATCCTGCCTACCTGTGCTGACACCTTTGGGGATCTATAGACATGTACACCAAGGTCCCTTTGTTCCTGAGTACTCCTTAGTGACCAACCATTCATTGTGTATGACCTTCCCTAATTAGACCTCCCAAAATGCATCACCTTGCACTTATCAGGATTAAATTCCATCTGTCAGTGTAGCCTGAGACCACTTCCTTGTGCAGTTTGTGTTAAATTTCCCTATCTCTGGACTAGAAGGTGCAGTTTGAAGTCCCATCAGCTCAGGAAGTGTGTCATTACCTGTCTGAACAGGTTGATTAAAAATACATATAAATGCAGTTCTTGCACCACTATTGCTTTAAAAATACAGGCCACCTTAAAACTAGATCACAGAGCAGGTTTGTTACATGCCCAATTCCAGTCTGAAAGAGGAAGTCGTCCAGCAGACCATTAGGGAGATCTGAAAGTAATCCCATTCTAACTTGACTGCTAGGAAGGAATAGTGCTGTAAGTAATGTTGCTGTATAAAAGTGAGGTTGTCTTGTATGAATTGCCCAGCGTGTTGGTGAAACCATATCTGGACTACTGTCTCCAGTTTTGGTCTCCTTTCAAGGAGGAATGTACCTGCATTGGACCCAGTTCCGTAAAGTTCACTAGGCTGATTCATGGGACTTTGTCTAATGAGGGAAAGCTGAGCAGTTTGGTCCTGCACTCAACATTGCTTGAGAGAAAGAGGGAGAGTCTAATTGAAACAAGTAAAATTTTGAGAGGGCCTGACTGAATAGATACTAAAATGGTGAATTCCCTTGAGGGTAACTCAAGAACAATGGGCTTTGCTGAGGTCTCTCATTCTAGGGTGCAGGTGTGGTGGAATTTTTACCCTCAGAGAGTTGGTCTTTGGAATTCTGTCCAAGTGAGCAGTGGAGGCTGGATCATGGTCCAACTCAGCCTTGAGTGTATTCAGACATTTGATCTGCAGGGGAATTCTGGGTTAATGGGAGGCAGGCAGGGAATTGCAGGTGAGGCCGCAGTTAGATTATCCATGATTTTCTCAATTTATGGAGCAAGCTTGCTTCACAACCTACCCAACTTTCATTCTAATGTCCTCAATCATAGAACTGCACATTGCAAAGTGAGGCCGTTTGGCACATTCCACCTATGTTGACTCTTTGAAAGAACTATTTGGTTAATACATCTGTGCTGCTGTTTTCTCACAGCCCTGTGAATGTGTCCACCTTGTGTATTTATCCTTACTTCCACCAGCTTTTCAAGCAGATCCCTGCAACGGTAGGCCTAACGTATGATGAACGGCTGAGGATCCTGGGATTGTATTCATTTGAGTTTAGAAGGTTAAGGGGAGATCTAATAGAAACATACAAGATAATGCATGGCTTGGAAAGGGTGGACGCTGGGAGGTTGTTTCCGTTAGGTGGGGAGACTAGGACCCGTGGGCACAGCCTTAGAATTAGAGGGGGTAAATTTAGAACAGAAATGAGGAGACACATCTTCAGCTAGAGAGTGGTGGGCCTGTGGAATTCATTGACACGGAGCACAGTGGAGGCCGAGACATTAAATGTCTTCAAGGCAGAGGTTGATAATTTCTTGATCTTGCAAGGAATTAAGGGTTATGGGGAGAGTGCAGGGAAGTGGAGTTGAAGTGGCCATCAGCCATGATTAAATGGCGGAGTGGACTTGCTCGGCTGAATGGCCTTACTTCCACTCCTATGTCTTAAGGTTTTATGGTCTTATCTCAAATTTCCATGTCACCATAACCTCATTGCATAAAAGTATCTGATCATCTTGCCAGCGGCTGTTCTGCCAATCATCTTAAATTTCTCTGCCACTGGAACCAGTTTTTCATTTGCTGATAATAAAATGTGAGGCTGGATGAACACAGCAGGCCAAGCAGCGTCTCAGGAGCACAAAAGCTGACGTTTCGGGCCTAGACCCTTCATCAGAGAGGGGGATGGGGGGAGGGAACTGGAATAAATAGGGAGAGAGGGGGAGGCGGACCGAAGATGGAGAGTAAAGAAGATAGGTGGAGAGGGTGTAGGTGGGGAGGTAGGGAGGGGATAGGTCAGTCCAGGGAAGACGGACAGGTCAAGGAGGTGGGATGAGGTTAGTAGGTAGCTGGGGGTGCGGCTTGGGGTGGGAGGAAGGGATGGGTGAGAGGAAGAACCGGTTAGGGAGGCAGAGACAGGTTGGACTGGTTTTGGGATGCAGTGGGTGGGGGGGAAGAGCTGGGCTGGTTGTGTGGTGCAGTGGGGGGAGGGGATGAACTGGGCTGGTTTAGGGATGCAGTGGGGGAAGGGGAGATTTTGAAACTGGTGAAGTCCACATTGATACCATATGGCTGCAGGGTTCCCAGGCGGAATATGAGTTGCTGTTCCTGCAACCTTCGGGTGGCATCATTGTGGCAGTGCAGGAGGCCCATGATGGACATGTCATCAAGAGAATGGGAGGGGGAGTGGAAATGGTTTGCGACTGGGAGGTGCAGTTGTTTGTTACGAACTGAGCGGAGGTGTTCTGCAAAGCGGTCCCCAAGCCTCCGCTTGGTTTCCCCAATGTAGAGGAAGCCGCACCGGGTACAGTGGATGCAGTATACCACATTGGCAGATGTGCAGGTGAACCTCTGCTTAATGTGGAATGTCATCTTGGGGCCTGGGATGGGGGTGAGGGAGGAGGTGTGGGGACAAGTGTAGCATTTCCTGCGGTTGCAGGGGAAGGTGCCGGGTATGGTGGGGTTGGAGGGCAGTGTGGAGCGAACAAGGGAGTCACGGAGAGAGTGGTCTCTCCGGAAAGCAGACAGGGGAGGGGATGGAAAAATGTCTTGGGTGGTGGGGTCGGATTGTAAATGGCGGAAGTGTCGGAGGATAATGCGTTGTATCCGGAGGTTGGTAGGGTGGTGTGTGAGAACGAGGGGGATCCTCTTGGGGCAGTTGTGGCGGGGGCGGGGTGTGAGGGATGTGTCGCGGGAGATGCGGGAGACGCGGTCAAGGGCGTTCTCAATCACCGTGGGGGGAAAGTTGCGGTCCTTAAAGAACTTGGACATCTGGGATGTGCGGGAGTGGAATGTCTTATCGTGGGAGCAGATGCGGTGGAGGCGGAGGAATTGGGAATAGGGGATGGAATTTTTGCAGGAGGGTGGGTGGGAGGAGGTGTATTCTAGGTAGCTGTGGGAGTTGGTGGGCTTGAAATGGACATCAGTTACAAGCTGGTTGCCTGAGATGGAGACTGAGAGGTCCAGGAAGGTGAGGGATGTGCTGGAGATGGCCCAGGTGAACTGAAGGTTGGGGTGGAAGGTGTTGGTGAAGTGGATGAACTGTTCGAGCTCCTCTGGGGAGCAAGAGGCGGCGCCGATACAGTCATCAATGTACCGGAGGAAGAGGTGGGGTTTGGGGCCTGTGTAGGTGCGGAAGATGGACTGTTCCACGTAACCTACAAAGAGGCAGGCATAGCTGGGGCCCATGCGGGTGCCCATGGCCACCCCCTTAGTCTGTAGGAAGTGGGAGGAGTCAAAAGAGAAGTTGTTGAGTGTGAGGACGAGTTCCGCTAGGCGGATGAGAGTGTCGGTGGAGGGGGCCTGGTCGGGCCTGCGGGACAGGAAGAAGCGGAGGGCCTTGAGGCCATCTCCATGCGGAATGCAGGTGTACAGGGACTGGACTTATCGTGGGAGCAGATGCGGCGGAGGCGGAGGAATTATCGTGGGAGCAGATGCGGCGGAGGCGGAGGAATTATCGTGGGAGCAGATGCGGCGGAGGCGGAGGAATTATCGTGGGAGCAGTTGCGGCGGAGGCGGAGGAATTATCGTGGGGGCGGAGGCGGAGGAATTATCGTGGGAGCAGATGCGGCGGAGGCGGAGACCACTCTCTCCGTGACTCCCTTGTTCGCTCCACACTGCCCTCCAACCCCACCATACCCGGCACCTTCCCCTGCAACCGCAGGAAATGCTACACTTGTCCCCACACCACCTCCCTCACCCCCATCCCAGGCCCCAAGATGACATTCCACATTAAGCAGAGGTTCACCTGCACGTCTGCCAATGTGGTATACTGCATCCACTGTACCCGGTGCGGCTTCCTCTACATTGGGGAAACCAAGCGGAGGCTTGGGGACCGCTTTGCAGAACACCTCCGCTCAGTTCGTAACAAACAACTGCACCTCCCAGTCGCAAACCATTTCCACTCCCCCTCCCATTCTCTTGATGACATGTCCATCATGGGCCTCCTGCACTGCCACAATGATGCCACCCGAAGGTTGCAGGAACAGCAACTCATATTCCGCCTGGGAACCCTGCAGCCATATGGTATCAATGTGGACTTCACCAGTTTCAAAATCTCCCCTTCCCCCACTGCATCCCTAAACCAGCCCAGTTCATCCCCTCCCCCCACTGCACCACACAACCAGCCCAGCTCTTCCCCCCCACCCACTGCATCCCAAAACCAGTCCAACCTGTCTCTGCCTCCCTAACCGGTTCTTCCTCTCACCCATCCCTTCCTCCCACCCCAAGCCGCACCCCCAGCTACCTACTAACCTCATCCCACCTCCTTGACCTGTCCGTCTTCCCTGGACTGACCTATCCCCTCCCTACCTCCCCACCTACACCCTCTCCACCTATCTTCTTTACTCTCCATCTTCGGTCCGCCTCCCCCTCTCTCCCTATTTATTCCAGTTCCCTCCCCCCATCCCCCTCTCTGATGAAGGGTCTAGGCCCGAAACGTCAGCTTTTGTGCTCCTGAGATGCTGCTTGGCCTGCTGTGTTCATCCAGCCTCACATTTTATTATCTTGGAATCTCCAGCATCTGCAGTTCCCATTATCTCTGATTTCATTTGCTGTTTGTGATTTTAAGCACCCACATCTTTACTTAAGCTGCTGTGCTTTAAGGAGAACAACCCAACTCTGCTGATTCTCCTTGTATCTGAAGTCCCTCATCCCTGACACCTTCCCAGTGTATCTCCTCTGTACCCTTGCCAAGTCTTGGTGATTACACCTTGTTTTCTGGTTAATGGAGGGACAGGGACACACTACAGTCATGTATGTGCAATGAAAGCAATGGTTCATGTCATTAATGATATGATTGTGTATAGCAATTGAGACTCAAGGGTCTATATTATGTACAATAATATGTAGCTAAAAGATTGAATCAAACTCTTGAGAGTCAGATAATAGTCTCTTCTAGATGAAGCAAAGACAGAGATGCTGCTGCTACTCTGCTTCACGTTATCCCCATAATAACTGGTGAGGAGAATAGTTCATCTCTTTGAGCACACTGAAGCACTGGGCCTCTTGACATCCAGAAGAAGTGGCTTCTGGAGCAGCAACATGCTCTCCTACATCTTTAACCTCGGTGAAACACGTTTGAGGCATAGGGAAAATGTGGATGTTATGCGAATGACCTTTAGAAATGATGTGCTTGCATTCATGGCCTCAGAGTATCCCAAAACACGTCGCCTTTAGAATTATTGTGTTGTCATTTAGACCATTTGAACACAGCCAGACCCCACAAACTGCAGTGAACTCACCAGATCGTAGAAACTTGCAGCATGTTAGTGGACCATTCAGCCCATTGCAGGGTGTGCTGTCCCATGTCCTTCCTTACTTCCATAACCTTGAATGTTCCTTGTCTTCATCTCCTTTCCTATCCCTATCAACTAGTCAAGGTCCTGACAACTCTAAGTGAAATATTTCTTCTTATCTCCCTGAGTTGCAAAGAAGAGTTATGTCGGACTCAAAGTGTTAACTGTTTCTCGCTGCCGTCTGTCGGACCCACTGAGTTTCTCCAGCACTTTCTGTTTTTAATTTTTTTTTCACTGAATATTTATTTTGCCCCTAATATTGGTTACTTGTACCTTTCCTGCTATTGACGTGAGGCATAAAAGCAAAAGGCTGGAAATATTCATCGCATCAGGCACCATGTGTGGACACAGAAACAAAGTCACCATTTCAGCTTGATAACATTTGCTAAGTGTGTTACCCATTAGAGTTTTACTTTGTTGAGCCAAGGATAACATTATAACAGGTGGTAGCTGGGTTGAAGATGTTATAAGGGACAAGAATATTATTAAGTTTACTTTCATCTCCCCTATCCCAAAGTTATTAAAAAATGGACTGCAGTAGTCACCTTTTGGAATAGGTAAGGAGAAGTGAGGAAGACCAGTCCAGCTAGGGAGTCTTGTGCCTTGTAATTGGAGTCAGTCTTTGGAATAAGTGGTTTAACCTGACACCATGGATTGATCTACCTCCTTCGATTGGGTGGCACAGTGGCTCAGTGGTTAGCACTGCTGCCTCACATTGCCACGGATCTGGGTTCTCCCCGTGTCTGCGTGGGGGTTCTCCCAGGTGCTCTGGTTTCCCCTCTCAATCCAAAGATGTGCAGGCTAGGTGAATTAGCCATGGGAAATGCAGGGGATACAGGAGGGGTGGTAGGTCTGTGTGGGATGCTCTTCGGAGCTTCGGTGTGGGCTCGATGGGTTGAATGACCTGCTTCCGCACTGTGTGGATTCTATGATATATATCCCAAAGTTGTTGTGACCTCGTGGACTCTGTCTGTTATGCGGTTCGCGTGTCAGAGTTTGGCCCTGCATTGTAGAGACTGCTAACTTAGACTATACAGTCCATATTTTGAGTTTGCTGCCTCTCTGTCTTTGCCTTAACTAAAAGAGACTATTACCAGCTCTCAAGAGTTTGATTCAATCTTTCAGTTACATATTATTGTACATAATACAGACCTTTGAGTCTCAACTGCATATGATTGGTATACATCGCCATATCATTAATGTAAACATTCTTACTGCACTAAAATAATTGCAACTTAGGTTCAGCTCGAAGAACACCAATATGTTTTTGAGTTTACTTGAGGGAATCTATTGTGTTTTCTAATCAGGAATCCCTCAAGAAGACAGTGCTGTATGAATTCCATCGGAATAATGGAGCTCGAATGGTGGAGTTTGCTGGGTGGAGTATGCCTGTACAGTACAAGGACAGTCACATCAGCTCTCACTTGCATACCCGCCAGCACTGCTCTTTATTTGATGTATCCCACATGTTGCAGGTAAGACCAGAATCTGGAGATTGTACATCAAGGAACTTTGCCGTGCCATTGTAGCACTGACCAGGACAATCTTTTCTAACGTAGGTTTGACCAGTGATGCTGACCTCTTGGTCAAGCTCAGACACCTGAAAAATATAAGGCAGTAAAATGTTGTGGATCTTGAAATAACTCCACAGAAGTCAGCATTTTGTCTCTAAGTCATTCTTTACTTACACATGCTTAGTACTTAACACTGATCTGGCTTCCTCTAAGCTAGCTGTCAGAGCGAACAGAACCTCTGACACTCCTATTTATATTTTTTTTTCTTTTTCTGAGGAGTTTCTAAATCCCCTGCTCATACCTTCTTGAACTGAGGAGATTTTAAATCCCCTATTTATATTTTCCTTTTTGTTTTCGATCCCCCAGCCCCCACTACCACTGTATAGCAGTAATGCATTTTTTAAAAAGTTAACCTGTTTTAAATAATCAACCTGTTCAGAGATGCTATTACACACTCTGGAGCAGGTGAGACTTAAACCCAGGTCTCTCAATCCAGGGATAGGGACACTTCCACTGCACCACACGAGGGCCGTTATTACTCATGTTTATATCTGTCACCTTGGGCTCCCTGATTGGACCAAATTAGAAGCCCCAATCAGGGAACTCGTTTTCTATGATGTCCATCTGGCTGTCCTCATTTCAGTCAGTTAAGGCTTCTTAGGTAACAAGCCACAGAACACCAGAATGGTTTTAGCACAGATTGATTCACTGTGACTTGTCCATAACTTTGCCTTTCTCAGTCACGTAGCTTGTGTGACTGTGAAAGGAACCAGTTCGATACTGTGGTGGGGATGGATGCAAACCTGTTTGAAACTACTGGGGAGAGAAAGATGGGAATGGGTTTGGGAAGAAACTACGCATTCAAGGATTTTTGAAAGGAAGGGAAGGTTGGTGATGGGGTGATAATTGACAATAATAGTGACAACTGAGGTGTTTTACTTTGAGGAAAGGGATGATGACAGCATATTTAAAGGGAATGGCCAAACACCTGAAAAGTGTTGGCTGACATGAGATCAGGAGAGGAAGTTGGATGCTCAAAAGTTTTTAGTGGGAAAATAGTGACATGGGAAATGAGGATCAGAGAATAGTGAGAAGGGCAGAGAGCAACAAAACCTCGGAATGTATTGACAATCAAGACCACGTAACAAAAAGACAACATTTAAGGCTGCTTATCAGGATGCGTGTTACATTTATAACATAATGTTTATAAAACATATAATACAAATAATATGTAAATAATAACAAATGATAGTGCCCATTGAAGTAAAGAAATGTGATCTGAAAGACATCACAAAAATGTGGCTTCAGGATGACAAGAACCAGTCCTGACTATTGACATTGAATTTCTTGAATGTCATATACAGAAGTCACACGACACCAGGTTACAGTACCACAGGTTTTTTTGAAGTCACAAGCTTTCATACCACCGCCCTTCACCAGGTAAAGTGACTTCACCTGACAAAGGGGCAGCGCATCGAAAGCTTCTGATATCAAACAAACCTGGGGGACTATAACCTGTGTTGTGTGACTTCTGACTTCATCCACCCCAGTCCCACATCAGCACCTCCACATCATGACAGTCAAGAAAAATAGGAAGCTCGGTGAACTGGGGAGGGGCTGCATTGTTAATTAAGAATAACATTTGCACAAAAGTTGGAGGTGAAATTGTTTCAGGAGATTGGATAGGGATAAGGAGTAATGAAAAGAATTCAGTTGTGAGAGTGGTGTTCAGGCTCCCTAACAATAACCATAATGTGGGACAAAGTATAAAAGAAGAAATATTGGGTGCTTGTGATAAAGGGACAGCAATAATCATGGGTAATGTTAATTTACATATAGACTATAAAAATCAGATTGGCAACTGTAGCCTGGATGAAGAATTCCAAGAAAGTTTCTGAGTTAGTTTCTTATAGCTGCACATTCTGGAATTGATTAGAGAGCAGGTTATATTAAATTTACTATTGTGTAATATGACAGGATCAATTAATGACCTCTGACTAAAGGCACATAAAGGAAGCAAAAACAGTGTGATTGAATATTACATCCAATTTGAAAGAGAGAAGACTAGGTCTAAGACTAGTACTTTAATCCTGAGTAGGGATAACTACATGGCCATGAAAGCTGTGGTGAACTTGACATGCTAGGCTAGAGGATGGATCAGTAAAGACACTGGCAGATCTTAAGGTGATGTCTCAGAATATTCGGAATAAGCATTTTCGTACCATAAAAAAAATTTCTAAAGGGACGACTCAATGTCTGTGGTTAGCACAATAAGCTGGGGAAAGCACTAAACTTAGAGAAAGCATAAAACTACCCGAGGTTGATTGGTTAAAGTATAAAAGAAATGCAGAGAATGACTTCAAAGAGAGAAAGAAACATGTATTTCTCAACAGCTTATTTGTTTCAGAGTAGGAGAACCAGACTTGGGAGTGTGGAATTCAAAACTTGACAGTTTTGTGAGGAGAATAATGTAGAATTTCAAAAAGAACATCTAGAAGGTTATTGGAGTAGGCACATGAGATTGAATACCAAGAGGTGTGTGAAATGTTTCATTCTGGAGGGAAGAAACTGAAGAGGAAATAAGAGGATAACATTTCAGAGTAGTTTGAGAGCAGTGGGCCCTGGGTAAACATTTGCATGAATCATTGAAGGTAGCAGGATAGGTTGAAAGTGCAGTTAATAAGACTTGTGGAATCCTGAATTTTATCAATGAGGCATGGATTAGAAAAGCAAATATGTTGGACTTTGTATAGAATGCTGGTTCAGTTTCTACTGAATTATTAAGTCCAGCTCTGGGTGCCACAGTTGAGGAAGGAGCAGAGAAGATTCACAAGCATGATCTTAGGAATGGGAATCTGCAGTTAAATAGAAAGATTGAGGGAGTGAGTCTGTTTTCTTTGAAAAAGAGAAGGTTGATGGTGATTTGGTAGAGATGTACATGATCTTGACCGATCTGGTCATAGTAGAATGGGAGAGACTGATCCTGCATGTGGAGGATCTGATTGCTCCCAGGAAGATCTAAGGGTCAGACTTAAGGGATTGGCAAAAAGAGGAAATGGCAGCATAATGATAAACACTTTCATACCGCAAGCGACTAGGATCTGTTATGAACTGTCAGAGAATGTGGCGGAGGTAGGTTCAATTGAGGCTTTCATGACAGAATATTACCAGGAAGGGATGAAAACAGGGTTATGGGGAGAAGGCAAGGACATGGCTTGAGGCCCTTCAGAGGGTCAACACAGACATGACTGACAAACTTCTGTGCTGTAACCATTCTGTGAAATAAACTCGAGTGAGGCTCATGGGTTGAGCATTTTTCCCTCTGGAGTAGTAATTATGGAGCAAAGTCCCAGCAACTTGTATTTATCTGGCAGCTTTTGAAGTAGTCACATGTGCCAAGGCTGCTCAGAGAATTTTTATCAAACAAAGCTTGACATGAGCATGTAAGAATAGAGTAATTGGGTTGGAATTATTGAGGCAAATTTGGACTGAGATATCAGAAAATTGAATAGGAATTTAGAGAGGTAAGCTTATATTGAGGTGATGCAAAACAATTGAAAACCGAAAGGTCTGTAAAGCAGGAACAAAAACAGAAGTTACTGGAAATCAGAGTTAACATTTCGGGTCCGGTGATCCATCAGTTCTGAGGAAGGGTCACCAGACCTGAAACGTTAACTCTGCATGTTTTCTTCACAGATACTGCCAGACCTGATGAGCTTTTCCAGCATCTTCTGTTTTTGTTCCTGATGCAAAACGTTTATTTGTTTTTACAGCACCTTTTAACATAATAGGTATCTCAGGTGAGCTTTATAAAGCAAATGTAGCACTGAACAACATCAGGAGATATTGAGAGAAATGTCCAAAAATCTTGGTCAAAATGGCAAGTTTTATGGAGGACAAAAGAGAAACAGAGATTAAGGAATAGTTTAAATCGGGGATGATCATGAGGTCAAAATTTGGTGCGATTAAAGACATTGTGAATCAAGCACTGAGAGTAGAGTAGTACAGATAGATTTAAGTTGTTAAAACACTCGTAAAACAGAATGTTTAGCACTAGCGTAGAATGCTTGTCTGGTGGGCAGCAGAAACAGTGGAAATTTGAGGGTGGATAAATTGTCTGGAGTTTTGCTTAGGTCAAACCTGCATCATTGGTGTGGACATTTATTTTAATTATGTTAAAATACATATGAAATAATATGTATTTTAACATAATTAAAATAATGTCCACACCAAAGCATGTCACATGTTGTGAACTTTTTAAAAACTCAGTTTGTTCCTCGACCCTAGAGACCGAACAGAATGTGCGGGTGGTTCTCCACATTTTCATCTACAAACTAATGTGGCTGGGAGAACATCATTTTTATTTCACCTCTGGCATAATTAGGAGTTACCAGTGACTACACAGAGTCTCCTTTGTTTCAGAGCAAGGTGATGGGGAAGGATCGAGTGAAATTCATGGAAAGTTTGGTCGTTGGAGATATTGCTGAGCTGAAGGACAACCAGGTGAGGATCAAATTTGCTCCTCAAAAAGCGCACACTTTAATTCTTATGGTCTGCCACTCTGTTTCAGACTACTGCAGTGGGAAAAGGAAAGAACTTGTGTCTAAGCAGTGCCCTGCTCTTTCTCAGGTCATGCAGATAAGGGAGTACTTGTAAGCAGACACACTAGTCAATTTGCACACGGCATGATCCCACAATCAGCACAAAGATCAATTATTGAATCATTTGTTTCAGTGATATTGGTTGCTGGGGTAAACATTGCCCAGTACGTTGGAGAGATGCTCTCCTGTTGTTCTTCGAATAATGCTGTAGATCGGATGCATCCACTGAGAAAGGGGACAGAACAATGGGTCAAAATAATTTGAAACATAGCCCCTCCAACCATGCAGCCCTCCCTCAATACTGCATTGGAATGTTGGCCCACAATTTGCCCTTAAACCTCTCGAGTGGGACTTGAATCCACAACCTTCTGAATCTGAAGGAAAACCTGTACCATCCGAACCATGGCTGACCACTTCTAGGAAAGTGCCTGACATTTCCTTAAGCTATACAGACCAGAAGACTCTTTGCTTGTCTCCTGATCTTTGCTGTTTGTATTTGGGTTTAATGGTTCAGATCAGTTTCATGGGTTAGAATGGAGAATCACTGTTCTGTGGTTTCTGTGCTCCCGATTTCTGCTACAAAGTTTAGTGGTTAGCTGTGATGCTACCTTTTGCCAAATAGCCTATAATTTTCTCCAATCAAAGTTGAATGCATGAGATCCTGAAATGGATGGTTAGTACCAACAAAGCAAATCCAAAAACCAGAATAGAGGGAGGAAATGTCAGGAATGTGAAAGGGTTAAGTTCAACGTAATTAATGTTATTCTAACAGTCTTTGGCTTGTAACTATGTTGAAAGAAAGTAGTCCTTTACTCGAGCATTTCCAATATTCTGGTATCTATGTCCATAATTCACTGAAAAGTAAATGAAGTCTTGAAACAATGTCAGACCAGGAACTATTTCAATGCTCAGGCACTCTAAAATTACTCAATGTTGATGGGAACTTTGAGTTCTTTCATTTTGCCCAGTTTTCAGCTGTTGCAAGTGAGCCCAGCATTTCTCTCTCCATAATTGTCCTGAAGAAGCTGGTGGTAAGATACATGCTTGAACTACTAAGGTTATCTGGTTTGACTTTTCTGTAGTCGTTTGATGAATGGCTGACTAAGCCATTTCACAAGGCTGTGAAGTATCAGCTGTGTACCTATAGTCACTAGTCTGTCATAACAGATAACGATGGAAAATTTTCTCCTCTTAATGATAAAATGAGTTTTTACGGCAATTATAGACTGAGGCTAATGCATAATTATTCATTAATTGCATTTAAATTCCACAAGGTACCATGGTGAATCCATACCCCAAGAGCATTGGACTGAACCTCTGACCTACTAGATCAGTGACATGACATTACATTGCATTATGTTATCATCTCCCCAGTTGTCTGGTTTCATAGACCTAAGTTGACTAGCTCATGGTGTTGTGAATACGTTTTTTAAATTTACAGATTGTTTTGAAAAAAAGAGAAAATTCAGAACTGTTTGAAAAGGTTTCTTGGAAATTAAGTCAATGGTTTAATGTGTGCTGTAGTTTACTTGCTGCTTTAAGAAAGTCAAATGACTGAGGAAAGATGAGCAGGAGAAGAGATAGAACTTATGGTCCATATTTGTTAGGAAACCTAGATTTGGTATAAATATGGAGGCCTGTTTGCTGGTTCCCTCATATGCTTTGCCTTTCTGGTCTTAGTTTTTTTTGTTTTCACTCAGTAGACCTGAGTTGTTATAAGAAGAAGAAGGTAAAGTCTCTCTCACTCCTCCTTTCAGTAGAAGCTCTTGGAAACCCAATTTAAAATTTCCAAAATATCATCATTTCTGACCATCTTATCAACCTTTAAATTGTGACCACTTTGCAAAGACTCATATCCAGTTTGATCCCAGTCGAACTGAAGATCTTCCATCAGTCTACGGTTGTCATCAGGTTGATTTCATCGAAAGAAACCTGGTGGACTGTGAGAAGTCATTTTGTTTCCAGACTTTCGGACAGCAAGGTTATTTTCTTTTTTACAAAAAAAATCTCTGCAGAGACTGTTGTCTTTTTGTGTTGTGTGAGTGTGTCTGTTTTGGGATTGAGACACAGTCCTAATTTTGAATTATCATTCTGATGTTGCAGTGTTTGCTGCTTGTTTTAAAGAATTCATTTTGTGGTATAATAAACAGATTATTTGAGTTCACTCAAGATGCCTGATGAAAGTTTTCTTTTAGTCTGGATGGGAGTACAAAAGACAAGCAAATGGCCATTTTGGCGAGTGAGTCGATACAAGACTGACTTGATTACCAGTGCACACCTCTCATCACAGTCATATCAAAGGCAGGCATTGAGATAGGGTGATGCCATATTTGGCCGTAGTGGTAATTAGCAGAGTGAGGTGCAATGTTAACCAGGGAAAGTGAACATTGAGCTGTATTGTGTGAGCTGTACTGCGATTCCGCTGCAGTCACATGGTCTACTGATACTGCCTAGGTTGACTGGCTGTAATCCAACTCCAGTGAATTGCATACCAACAGATAGAGCATTTCTAGGACGTTTTCTGTAGGAAATCTTTTCCCAATGATTTTCCTGAGTCACAGTGTACTTCAAGGATTATTCCATGGTCATGGAGTGAAGTGGTACCTTGCCATGCTACCTCCGAAAACTCCAGGTCAGTAAGTCCCATTCTGTCCATCATCACATTCAGTATCCAGAGAAAAACTTGCTCTAATTTAGGAAAAGGAAGCTTTTGGAAACTGCTCCTAGAGCCTGCGGGTGCTAGTCAGTAACTGATTTGGTAACAGTGCACACATTCCTACTCATTGATTGCTCTAGTCTGTTCTTCCTGACTCGCTGTATTTATTGGGCCCAGCGGTCTACGCGTCCTTTAGTCCTAACCTTTCACTTCTTTGCGTTCAGGGTACACTGTCGCTCTTCACCAATGAAAAAGGAGGGATAAAGGATGATCTGATAGTGACTCGGACTTCAGATGGATATCTGTATATCGTATCGAATGCGGGCTGTGCTGACAAGGACTCTGCCCACATGAAGGTGTGTTGGCTTTGCTGTAGGCATCACAAAGACACAAGCTCACAAACATGAGGCGGCTGAGCTATCATTGTGGGATCTTGATGCCAAGTTCACTGCTGAGCTACAGGTGCACAGAAGGTTTTGGATTCAGTCATGGCTTTGCAAATCCCTGACTTGCCCGGCTTTAGGCAGTATGTGCTAATTTGGCTAATGATGACAGAACAGAACGTGGGGTCATTTTGTTGTATTTTTGAGTGAGACTGCTATTTTTAAATAGGAAGAAATCCATTGTTTTGCTCCAGCTGTACTGAACTTAATTCTGATTTTTGAGGACCGTGTGGGTGTTTTACAAATTACCGCATTGGCATTCAGCAAGGAAACATGTTGGATAATAAAATGTGAGGCTGGATGAACACAGCAGGCCCAGCAGCATCTCAGGAGCACAAAAGCTGACGTTTCGGGCCTAGACCCTTCATCAGAGAGGGGGATGGGGAGAGGGTTCTTGAATAAATAGGGAGAGAGGGGGAGGCGGACAGAAGATGGAGAGAAAAGAAGGTAGGTGGGGAGGTAGGGAGGGGATAGGTCAGTCCAGGGAAGACGGACAGGTCAAGGAGGTGGGATGAGGTTAGTAGGTAGGAGATGGAGGTGCGGCTTGGGGTGGGAGGAAGGGATGGGTGAGAGGAAGAACAGGTTAGGGAGGCAGAGACAGGTTGGACTGGTTTTGGGATGCAGTGGGTGGAGGGGAAGAGCTGGGCTGGTTGTGTGGTGCAGTGGGGGGAGGGGACGAACTGGGCTGGTTTTGGGATGCGGTGGGGGAAGGGGAGATTCTCAAACCTATACTCTCGTCTCCACCTATCTTCTTTTCTCTCCATCTTCGGTCCGCCTCCCCTTCTCTCCCTATTTATTCCAGAACCCTCACCCCATCCCCCTCTCTGATGAAGGGTCTAGGCCCGAAACGTCAGCTTTTGTGCTCCTGAAATGATGCTGGGCCTGCTGTGTTCATCCAGCCTCACATTTTATTATCTTGGATTCTCCAGCATCTGCAGTTCCCATTATCAAGGAAACATGTTGGGGTTGATTTGGGAATGGAGTGTGTAACTATCACAGAGTCTGCAGACTCATGCTCTTCCGTTTTTGCCCTGACTTGACACCCAATCATTGGTTTTCCTAAGTTGAAATCACCTTGAGGTATGCCTAACCTGGCATTCCATTCATCAACCCATTCGTCCTCTTGGTGGGGGTGAGAAAAGACTTGGAGCTAATTTAGGAGAAGGCAGGGGTGAGCGAGTTAGTAACTGGTTTGACACTTGTGCGCACGCACTGGGAGCAATCTGAGCGCCAGGAAACAGGATCCAGTGAACGGGGTCTCTGGAGCTGCAGGCAAAGGATGCAGGTCCACACAACTGGGAGACAGAGGGCGCAGGGTTCAAGAAGTGCAAGGTAGAGGGTGTGGGTCCCTGAGCAAGAGACAGAGAGAGCGTCAAGGAGGGTTATGGGGGAGTACGCTGCGGGCTTGCCACATGAGTGCCTTGATAGTTAATGAGGAGCACTCCTCCTGCTCTGGCGTTCGGGCCTCTGCTAATTGCCTTCCTTCTGTCCCTAGGAGAAGCTGGCCGAGTTCAAAGCCGCCGGGAATGATGCTGACCTGGAGTTTCTGGAGGCGGGATTGATAGCTCTGCAAGGTGACCACTTCATTCTATCACCATGGAATAATCCTAAACTGTCAGAGTTCCACATCAGGATTTCTGTCTCTTTGGTGCTGCCTGATCCACAGATTTAATGTTTATGTTTTAAGGTGTCATTCTCGCATGAATGCATACGTGTTCACCACTTGCACAAGCAAATGCATCCCTATATGTGAGCACAGCTGATCACACTCATGGGGTGACCCCCCCCCCCCAGTCCCTGGGGCGTGTGAAGTGAGGTGCCCCTGGGCCCAAATGCTGCAGCTGCCCTTTAGCTTAAATGTCCCCCATCCTCAAGCATTTACCTGACTCCCCCCACTCTCTCACCTTTACCCATACTCTCCTCCTCGGCACGCACGCACACACACACGCTCAGGCACCCAGCTGTGTGGAGCGGTGCCCTTTGTCTCCTGCTCCAGAGGCTGGATCCTGTTTCCTGGCACTCGGATTTTCTAATAAACTTTCATTACTCAAAAACATTCCTCTTCTCCCACAACTTCTGTGTAATCGCCATTCACCAATGTGTATTAGTAAGCAATAGACTGGTACTAGGAGGGAGGTGGTGACAGCTTTGTACCCAGAGGAGATCCTCAAAGATCCAGGCACCAGCTGGGGGGTCATGCGATCAGGCACACAAGCACATGTACAGACACACGCAGGCTAGGGAGAAACATGCTGCTCTTTGAAATAACGCCATGAGATCTTTTACACCTTAAAAGATTAGAGAGACAGCAATGTCTCACAGTGCAGCATTTCCTCAGGGTGAACTGGGAATGTAAACCTGTTCAGGCTCTGGAGTGGGTCTCAAGTGTTCTGTCTACTGAGTCAGAGATGAGTTAACTAACAACTGAACCACAGCTAAACAAATTCTTTCTCTCACCCACCTAACCATCGACTTGCCGTCGAAATGTGAGTCCCCACACCAGGCAACAAATGAGCATGAAGGTGCATCAGGGGTCCTAGTGTCCACCCCATCCTTTTCCATCCTTAGTGATCTTGCTTTGATACACTAAAACTGCAGTCATTTAACTTCCTTGCGTTAGGGTGCTGGAACCTTCTAGATCATTTGGAACTGCTGTTTATATTGCCAGGTCCATCTGCAGCAAGCGTGCTGCAGGAGGGTGTGTCTGATGATCTTCAGAAACTGCCATTCATGTGGAGTGCCATGATGACTGTATTTGGGGTGCCAGGCTGCAGAGTAACTCGTTGTGGCTACACTGGAGAGGATGGGGTGGAGGTGAGTTAACTTTTCATAATAGATACAGTGAGACTCACTGCTTAAATGGGTTTCCTTTGTTTGTGAATTTTGTTCTGATTAAGGGAGCTGGTAACTAACTGAGAAATATGTGGTTTTCACTCCAGACTTACCTGTATCTAAATTTGCTTCCATTTCGCACCTTTAACATAGCAGGGCATCCAAAGCCACATCACTGTGGCACTATCAAGCTACAGAAGCAGAAATTAAAATGCATGAACAAAAACACAGACGTAGCAGGACCATAAAGAGAAAGAGAGGTTTTTTAAAAAAGGGATTCCAGATCTTTAGTGTCCAGAGAGCTGAAAACAGATTGACCAGCCTGCGGCAGAGTATTTCCAGAATGCTAAGGAGTTCAATTCCTATCTATCTAATCGTAGTCAGAGTTACTCTTACTTCTCATCACACTCCCACCACAAAGATCTGGCCTTCTTCCCTCTCAATGCTCATCTACATGCTGTTCGACAGCAATAACGCATGAAAGAATAGACATTAAATTTCACACAAATATGAATGATCCCCTACTCCAACTCCCCATCGTTTCTCTCAACCCTTCCACTCTGTTTAAGTTCTCAGACTTGATATACAGCACTTGACGCACAGAAATTTCCTCTGGGTAAATATTGGGAAGATCAAAGCCATTCCCAATGGAAGTGCCACTCCTAGTCACCAATCGCATCCCTCTCCCTGGCAAGCACGTGAGGCTGTACCGCAGCATCTTGTCTGGCTGTGAGATGAGCTTTCTGCGTTGGCAGCCACGTGGCTTACTCAATTCTGCCCTGCCTTCTGCTGACAAGGCAACAAATAAATTGAGACCCCGCTCTGAGGCTTCAGTTTAACAGCTGCAGCTTCTGGAGAACACCCGATTGAGAAAATAACCATACAGTGATATGACAGGAAGGTGTGGGTTGATTAATTTGTGATTAACTGCTACTAGGAATTCTGTGTATATCGCTAATATTGAAAAGGGTCATTGTTTTTAATGTCCTTAATTGCCTACCATTATTCATAACTTTAATCTCCTTCGATCAGTATTGGTAAAGTTTGGGAGGCTCAGCAGTATCATTTCCAAACTAAAATCATTAATAAACTAAAAATACGATAAAGATGGAAGGCAGGTGATGTACTGCGACTGCAGGATATTAGTGTGTCTGGATGCCTGTGCAATCCAAGGCAAATATGTCTGCAGTAAGCATCTATAGCTGTGTGAACTTTAGCTCACAGTCACTGAACTGAATGCTGATCTACAGGTTCTGTTGCACATCCAAGGATGGTGAAAATTACCAAGACATTTTATTCCGGGGGATAGTGCCATGTGATTTTGGCCAGGGCAGGAGGGTGTGACCCAGAATGAAGCACATAAAGGGACCCAAAGGGCAGAAATCTCAGCCTTTGCAATTGTCTAACAGGTTTGATGTTCTTTCAGAGAGTGAGAGCTGAGCCAACTGACCATGGCACTGTGGTACAGGAAACCATTCCAGCAGATGGGGGGTCAACAAAGGACTATCCTAGTAGTAAGGCATATTACAGTGACAGGAATTGACACTCATTGATTTTAGAAGGAAGGAAATCAAAAACAGGCAACTGTCTGTTAGCTTGATGTCTGACATGAGGGATTTGTTAAAATCAATCCTAAAGAAGGTTATAGCTGGACACTTAGGAAAAGCTCAAGATAGTCAGGAAGAATCAGCATGGTTTTGTGAAAAGGAAATCAGTTTCAACAAATTTTATTGGAGTTCTTTGAAGGAATAACATCCACTAAAAGGAGAAGCCCGTTGACACAGTATACTTGGATTTCCAGGAGACTTTTGACAATGTGCCAGACGAAAGATTATTGGGGAAAGTAGAAGCACATGGTGTGGGAGTGACATACTAACATTGACAGATGCCTGGTTGGCTGGCAGAAAACTGAGTTTGCATAAATAGGTTTTTTTTACAATTTATATCGATGATTTGAGATTGGTGGGGGGGGGTGAAAGGATAGCATACATATTTGCAGTAAGGTAGCTGGAGAAGTGCGTTGTGAAGAGGACAAAAGGAGATTGTAGACTGACACAGGTGAGTGGGTAAAAATTCTGGCAGATGGAGTGTAATGTGAAAGAATATAAATCATAGAATTTCATGGTGCAGAAAGAGGCTACTTGGCCTGTCGTGTCTGCACTAATTCTGATAGTTTGAGCCAATCTTTTTTTTCATTCTTGGGATGAGGCCACTGTTGGCTAAGCCAGTATTTATTATCCATCCCTAATTGCCCGGAGGGCAGTTAAGAGTCCATCACATTGCTGTAGGTCTGGAGTCAGACCAGGTAGGGACAGCAATTTCCTTCCCTAATGGACGTTAGTGAACCATTTGGGTTTTTCCAATAATTGACAATGGATTCAAGGTTATCATTAGATGAATAATTCCAGATTTTCATTGTATTCAAATTCCACCATCTGCTGTGCTGGGATTCGAAACCAGATTTTCAGAACATTGTGGGTCTCTGAATTAACAGTCTAGTGATAATACCAATGTCTCAACTGAACCTGCCTCCACCATAATTCCAGGCAGTACAGTGTTTAGGGGCGGCATGGTGGCTAAGTGGTTAGCACTGCTGCCTCACAGTGCCAGGGACCTGGGTTCAATTCCCACCGTCGGCAACTGTCTGTGTGGAGTTTGCTCGTTCTCCCAGTGTCTGCATGGGTTTCCTCCGGGTGCTCCAGTTTCCTTCCACAGTCCAAAGCTGTGCAGGCTAGTCCGTGCTAAATTGCCTGTCGTGTTCAGGGATGTGTAGATTAGGTCAGTTATGGAGGGTTGGGCGAGGGTGGGATGCTCTGAGGGTCACTGTGGACTTGTTGGGCCAAAGGGCCTGTTTGTACACTGTAGGGATTCTATGATACTTTCACGCCCTAACATCTCCCTCACAATACCCATGTTTCACGTTGTTGTTCACCTTGACAGGAAGAAATATAAAATAGAAAACAACTGGAAAATTCTGAGGTAGAGGGGGATCTAGCTGTTTAGTACGAGTCACAAAAAGTTAGTATCCGGGTACAAGTAATTCAAAGGCTAATGGAATGCTTTCCCTTATTATGAAAGGACGTTTCCTCTTGTGGGTGAGTCCAGAAATAAGAAGCACCTTTTTAGAACAGCGATGAGGAGAATTTTTTTCTGAGGGATGTGCGAGTTTGGAACTCAGTGCCTCAGAAACTGGTAGAATCTGGGTGTTTGAATACTTCTAAGACAGAGATGGATAGGCAAGGAAATCAAAGGTTATCAAGAATAGATGGGACTGTGGAATTCAGAACACAAACAGGTCAGCCATGATCTTGTTGAATAATGGAATAAGCTCCAGGTCTAAATGAGCAGCTTGTGCTTCTAACTTATATTGGCTGTGTTTCCTTCAAACCTCACCATTCCACATTTTACTTGCTCACCATTTAGTAGATGTGCCTTCAGGTACCTCAGTCCCAAACTCTGGAATTCCCTTCTTAAAACCTACCTGCCTCCCCATCTAATTTTATGCCTTTTAAAGCACTCCATTAAAACCAGTGACTTTGGCTAAGGTTTAATCATCTGACTTGATATCGCCTTAATATCTCAGGGTCAAATGAATAAATAATTCTAAAATGCTCCTGTGAAACACTTTGAAACATTTTGTACTGTTAAAGTTGCTGCATAAGTACGAGTTTGCGTTGTCCATATATCCTAGAGAGTTGTACTTCAGCATTCCCAAAATGTTTTTACCACGCATTTAGATACATCTTCTTCATTGACTATTTTAATACTACACTGACCATCTCCACCAGATGGTGATAGAGCACATCTTTTGTGTCGATCATTAGGTGCTATGCCTCCAGCAAATGACTCCTCTTCAAGTATTTAATTTCCATTTGACAGTTAGGTACTGAATCTGCTTCCTCCACCTTCCAGATTGGATATTACCTTCCAGATTGTGAAATCTCACTGTGTAACATTTCTTTTTCTCCATAACACTGTTGGACCATAAGAATTAGGAGCAAAAGTAGGCCATTCAGCCCATTGAGTCAGCTCTGTAATTCAATGAGATCATGGCTGATCTGAATATCCTCAAGTTCAATTTCCGGCCTTTTCTGAATAGCCCTTGATTCCTTACTGATTGAAAATCTGACTATGACTTAAAAACATTAATGTAGTTTTTCAGAGGGTGGTTCATACGCTGAATGTGGCGGATGCAGGTACAACATTTAAAAGACATTCGGATAGATACATGAATAGAAAAGGTTTAGAGAGATTTAGGTAAAATGCAGTCAAGTAGCACTAATTCTGTTTGGGAAACTTGGTCAATATTAATAAATTGGACTGAAAGCTCTGTTTCCGTGCTGCACGATTCTACTTGAATATATACCTAATGACACAGCCTCAACAGTCCCATGTGGTAAAGAATTCCACAGGTTCACAACCCTCTGAGAGAAGAAATTGCTCTTGTTTATCTTAAATGCAGGCAGATGATCTGAGGAGAGTGTAACAATTAGTTGGGATTGATACAAAGCAGTGGGGGAGAGTGTAGGGCAGTGGGGATGAGATTGGGTTTGATACAGGGATGTGGGGGAAGAGTGGGAGATAGCAAGAACTGCAGATGCTGGAGTCAGAGTCAACACAGTGTGGGGCTGGAAGAACACAGCAGGCCAGGCAGCAGCAGAGGAGAGGGAAAGTTACTGTTTCAGATTTACATCCTGATGAAGAGTGCGAACCCGAAATGTCAACTTTCCTGTTCCTCTGATCTTGCCTACCGTGTTCCTGCAGCTCCACACTGTGAATATGGGGAAGAGGTAGAGGGCAGTGGGGATTACTTTGGGTTTGAAACAAGGATGTGGAGGATAAGTTTGGGATGGTGGGGATTTGAATTTTGATTGTTCTGGTGTGGAGGTGCAGCAATATAATGAGACTCTCTTCCTGTGCTCGGAATGTCTACAGTTCTGTTATTTTTGCCTTTAAATTGTAGATCTCAGTCCCTATTGAGCGCACAGTGGAGCTGGCAGAGTCGCTGTTGAAGAACAGTGAGGTGAAACTTGCTGGCCTTGGGTCGAGGGATAGCTTACGCCTGGAGGCTGGGCTTTGTCTGTATGGAAATGACATTGATGAGAACACCACTCCAGTGGAAGCAACACTTTTATGGACCATAGGTATTCCAACTGCCCATTCCCTGTATCTATACAGGATATGGTAACCTAGCTTCCTAACCAGACAATGAAAAACATCCCTGACCACTTGATGCTTTGATTCAGTGCATTTATTTAGATTTTTTACATGCATATATATACATTCTACAGATTCCGGTCTAGACTTCAGCCAGATCTATCCCTCACTGAGTGTTGCTGCGTCTTTCTCTTCTATACCTTTGTCCAAGTGTCTAGCATCAGACAGGCTTGGTTACAAAGGCACACTTTCCTAACTGCTGATCACATATCTAACTTGTGCAGAACATTTCACTTTGTTTTGCTAATGTTTTTCCTTCCTCCACTTCAGCCAATCCTACTATTTTGATTTATTCTCAGTTTGTTTCTCTGCCAGCTCTGTTATTTAAAATCTGTTAGGTTACTGATACCCATTTAGTTCAGATTAAAACTATCCAATCTGAACAGTTTTTTGTTTTGCTCCAAAACGGGTATTCACATTTGAGGATTTTAAAACTAAACTTAACTCCTCCAAGCCTCTCTGATGAAGGGTCTAGGCCCGAAATGTCAGCTTTTGTGCTCCTGAGATGCTGCTTGGCCTGCTGTGTTCATCCAGCTCCACACATTGTTATCTTGGATTCTCCAGCATCTGCAGTTCCCATTATCACTTAACTCCTCCAAGCACTGACTGATGTGTCTAACCTGATTATCCCTAACTGTTGTGGTGAAAGAATCAACAAGTTATCCTCTTTAAACTTGTACCTAACCCACTTTGCAACTATGTGATGTCTTTCCCTTCCCAGTGGGTATTCCTTTCTGCTCTGCTTCCTTGTGGTCTTTTATCAGGAATCTGAGAAGTGCAATTCCATTTGAAAATCTCCGTAACAGTTGCCAATCCTTCTCACCTAATGGAAGAAGTAAAGCTTATACCTACACAAAAGCAAAATGCTGCAGATACTGGAAATCTGAACAAAAGCAGCAAATGTTTGGAAATACCTCAACAGCTCATCTGTGGAGAGAGGTGTTTAATTTTCCATCTCTTTGGTTTCTCTGGCTGCTCTGTTGAAAGGCTGTTGACTTTGGAATTTTAAACCTGTTTTTCCTGTATCCACGGATGCTGCCTGACCTGCTCAATATCTGCAGCATTTTCTGTTTCTATTAAAGCTTTCAGTTATATGGTCCATGTCACATTAAATTGCATAAACCTGTTGCGATGGCTTCTGACTCTCAGGATCCCTGGAGCTGACCTACCTTCCTCCTCCTCCTCCCCCACTGCGCTGTCACTCACTATCCTCAGCTGCATGTATGCTGAGTGACTCCCAGTGATTCTGAGCATGAATAAGTCCAAATGAACCGATACTTGCAGCACAAATGTCCTGGATATGTTTGGCTTCCAGAAGTCTCACTTCATCTGCTCTTTCAGTTTTTGCTTGTTGCCATCTGATGGATGAGATCAGCTTCCTCTGTCTGAATGCCCCCTCTGACCGAACTCTCTATTCGTTTATGGGATGTTGGTCCCACTATCAAGTTGACCCATGCAGCTGAGTGTTTGTTTAGGCCATTTCAGAGTCCAACATGTTAGGGTACCACTGGGACCTCATAAAAGACAGACCTGCGGTGGTGGCTTCCCTCAAGACCATAAGATGTAGGAGCAGAGTAGGCCATTCAGCCCACCAAGTTTGCTGTGCACAACTGTTCTGAAAATCTTCAGCTCCACTTTCCTGCCTTTTCTCTATAACCCTACATTTCCTCATTGTTTAGAAGTTTGACTCTCTCAACCTTGAATATACTTAATGACCCAGTGTCAACAGCCTTCTGTGGTAAAGAATTATATGGATTCACTATCCTCTGAGACAGTAAATTCCTCCACATCTCTGTCTTAAAAGAGTGACCCCTTATCCTGAGATTATGCCCTCTGGTCCGAGACTCTCCCACAAGGGGAAACAACATTTCCACATCTAAGATGTCAATTCCACTAACAATCTTGTATATTTCAAGAAGGTCACCTCTCATTCTTCTAAATTCCAATAAATATAGAGCCAATCTAGTCATCCTTGGACTGCCTCCAATAAGGAGCTCAACTGTTCAGTAATCCAGTCTGACTAGTACCTTGTACAGTTTTGGCAAAACCTCCTTACTTTACACTGTATTCCCTTTGGAAATAAAGGCCAACATTCCATTTCCCTTCCCTATTGCCTGCTGAACATGGAACGCTGCTTTTTGTGATTCATGCATGAGGCCTCCCAAATCCCTTCATTCTGTAGCTTTCTGCAGACCTCCTCCGTTGACATTTTTCACGTCCTCTATTTTTCTTGTCAAAATGCATAACCTCAAATTTTCCCACATTATGTTCTGTCAGCCACATTTTCCCCCCCACTGTCTTAACCTGTCTGTATTCCTCCACAGCCTCTTTTTGTACCATCCTTACCACTTGCCTTCCCACCTACATTTGTGCCATTTACAAATCTAGACTGTTTAAAAAATGCGAGCCTGTGTTAAAACTGCAACGTGAAGCCCAGCTTCTTAAATCCCAATGTTACTCAATCTTGCAAAATGTACAGACAGTTATTTTCTGAGACACCGTCAAAACAGTTGTGATCAGAATAAAGCGTTAACATAAATGCAAGTTACAATGACAGTCAAACATTTGCCAGTGTTTCAGCTGGCACACTGGCTTCAGGTCTAATGGACTTCACAGTGGGAGAATACACCTCTTATATTCTGCCTCACAAGCAGGCCCTAACTCAAGAACCACTTAGTTGGAAGAGGAATGTACGTAGTTTCCCAATACATTCCTCATAAGTCTATCTTGGGTGTACCTTCAACCAAGGCTAAAGTGTGACCCCCCTCCCCCCCACAACCTTTACAACACAAGTACTCCCACCAGGTAACAATCCTATATTCAGAGCCAGTGTTATATGGCCTGGAGCCCAAACTTCTGACTTCTAGGTGAGAATACCACCCAAGTCGGTGGTCAGAGCAGGGTCAGATGATGTCAGCAAATCTGTTGGAGATTTACAACAATCTTGCCATTATGTGGTCACTTTTACACAGAATTTATTTTCCAGAATTTGAAATTCAGTTGAGTTCTCAAAGTTGACGGGACTTGAACTAGTATTCTGCGGTCACTTAGGGTGATTTTTTTTTGTTTGGTCACATAAGTAACATGTGCCATAACTCGCATCTCCTGCTCGCCCCACAACCTCCAACGTCCTTGTTTTGCTCATTACCTCAACAGCTCATGTGCGTGTCTTTTAACCAACCAATAACTGTTGAGGAAGGGATATTGTGTGTTCTGTGCGTTTGCCTCCACAGACAAGGAAGATAGTTTTTGCCATTCCCTGAGCCAGGGCCCAGTTCATCATCTGGGAATCTTCTTTCCCTTTGCTTCCTCTCTCTCTCCACAGGAAAGCAGCGGAGAGCTGCTGCAGACTTTCCTGGAGCTGAGATCATCCTGAGACAGATCAAAGAGAAAACTAAACGGAAACGAGTGGGTCTGACATCGGCCGGGCCCCCAGTCAGGCAGCACACACCAATTTTGAACCTTGATGGAAAAGTCATTGGTAAGTTCTGGAATCGCAGCCACGTGGTGTATGGGGTATCCTGTCAGAAAAATTGTAGAGAATCCGGAATTACACTGCAACTTCAAAAAAAATTGGGTTTACATACTTGAGTAAGGGTTATATCCAGTAGCAGAAGTCAGGGCTGCAGAACAGCATCAGTATGCCCATCCTTGGACCCTTGGTTTAAAGCGAATGTTGCTGGCTGCCCAAAGCTGGATAGCACTCTTGCCTCAGAGCCAGAAGTGTGTGTTTGAACCCCATTCCAGAATCTCGAGTATGTAACCTAGGCTGGCATTCCAGTGTGATACTGAAGGAACATTGCACTTTCTGCAGCCAGAGAGTTATTAGTAGCTATTCAATCCATCTAAGTCATGCCACCTTCTCCGTAGGGCAATCCAGTTAGTCCCACTCCCCTGCTCCAAGTTTATCTCTATCAAACATCAACTAATTTCCATTGTAGTTTGGATGAGAGGTTAGACTGAGGCCTTGTCTATCTCCTTGGCTTAGAGTACAATGACTCATGACATTATTTTGAGCAGATAGAGGCTATTGCCCCAACATCCTGGTCAATATTTGTCCCTTAATCACAAAATATTGGCCCTTTTTATTCTTACATGGGATATAGAAACACTGACTAGGCCAACAGTAGTTGCTTGTCTTTCATTTTCTTTGAGAGTTGGTGTGCTGCTTTCTTGAACTGCTGAAGTCCATTTGGTGTCAACACATTGTAACTGCTAGGAGGAGAGGACATTCTAGCTACAGATAACCAATTATGAACTATCGACCTATGACCCTACTAGTGAAAACTTTTACAAATGTCCCCTCTAGGTACACAGACAAAAAGGCATGAGTTTTATGGGCAAAGGGCAAGACTAGGAAGGCCGTTCACTGGTCCGTGTTCACAGGTTTTGCTGAAATAGGCCTTTTGATACTTCGTGTTTGCAGGAGGTACAGGGTGACTGATTCCCACTTAGAACAATCAATCACAGCTTACAGCAACTGATATGGGGAAATAAACTAGCTATCTTCAGGCTTGAGGTACTTTCTGAACTGCAGAGTAAGAACTCAGCTCCTTCCTTTCAGGACCTCTGATTACTTCTGCCTATCCTGTTCATACCCTAAGCTGTCCAATTACTTGGGAACCAAACACAATTTTTGGCCTGCAGAAAGCCTGGTGATAGTGAGCAGTTATCAAAGACAACCCACTATTTGTTGCCAGCTAAATCTCCATTCACGCAGCCCCCTGTACTGGTTGGAATCGTCCCTGCAACACCTGCTATTTAATGGTACGCTCTGGTTGAACCTGCTCCTCAGCAGTGGGGCGGGACACGGACAGTCAGGAGTTAGTGAGATCAGGGAACGAGGGATCGATATATTCCTTGTACATAAACTCCTGCTGAATGGCAGAATAATTCTTAATGAATTTGAGGATTATTTGCAAAGTAATTAAACAAAAACTGATAGATTTTGAACGGTAAAGGAATTAAGGGTTATGGTGAGCTGGCAGGTAAGTGGAACAGTGGTGCACGAAAAGATTAGCCATGATCTTATTGAATGGCTTTTGGGCCAAACAGCCTACTCCTGCTCCCTTTTCACAGTTTCTTATGTTCTGATAAGAAAGAATATGGAATACGTTACTAACCTCTTAGCCTTGCTTTCCATTCATTCTCAGGGGAGGTAACGAGTGGATGCCCCTCTCCCTGTCTGAAACAGAACGTTGCCATGGGATATGTGGAGACAGAGTACAGCAAGCCAGGCACTCCATTAAAGGTGGAGGTTCGGAAGAAGATTGTGGATGCTACTGTCTCCAAGATGCCTTTTGTACCGTCTAAATACTACACTGTGAAGTGACTGTCTCATTTTCAGATTGAGTGTAAAGCATACTTTGAAGAGGATGACTAGATTTAATTAGGAATTTTTAAATATTTTTGTGGTTTTGTTTACAAAGGTTAGCTGTTGGCTTGTTCTGACCTCCTGTACTGCTGCAATAGGACATTGTGTGTGTTTTCAGAGGGATGGACAAAATTGCACTGGATGAAGAACACTGGGAAATCGTGTTTATTTCTATCTCCATTTGAGCCTTGCTCCACCCAGCTGATCAGCATTCTGATGCTCTCTGACGAAGGGTCTAGGCCCGAAGCATCAGCTTTTGTGCTCCTGAGATGCTGCTTGGCCTGCTGTGTTCATCCAGCTCCACACTTTGTTATCTTGGATTCTCCAGCATCTGCAGTTCCCAATCTCTCTGATCAGCATTCATCTTCCTTTGTGAATCTATGCCAGAGTCTGAGAGCAAGACCAATGGATAGTCAACAAACACTGCTAGTGGATCAACAGCCATCCCTTTGCGATCGCAGAGACATGCCAGGTGAAAATTAAACCAGCTAAAATCCTAACCAGCAGTTCAGCTGCAGAGTCCTGCGTAGCTGACAGCACACTGGATTTTATTTTTTGGATCTTTCCAAGGACAGTAAAGCAGAATTGAGAGTGTACAAAGGGCTCAAGTTGTGGGTAGGATTCTTCATCCAGACCTTTAATTCATGGGGCCATGTGGGGGTCTGGCTTTTGGTTTTGCACTTCCTCCTTGACCACACGTGGCACGATGGCTCAATGGTTAGCCCTGCTGCCTCACAACACCAGGGACTGAGCTTTGATTCCACCACCTGGTAACTGTGTATATGAAGTTTGCACATCCTCCCCATGTCTGTGTGGGTTTCCTCCAGGTGCCCCAGTTGTCTCCCACAGTCCAAAGAAGTGCAGGTGAGGTGGATTAGCCATGGGAAATGCAGAGTTACAGCGATAGGGTAGACAGGAGTGGGTCTGGGTGGGATGCTTTTCAAAGGGTCAGGATGGGTTCAATGGGCTGAATGACCTGCTCCCATAATATAGGAATTCTATGCTGCCTTCTGAGTTCTGACCTCAGCACCTTGCACACTTGGCTATTTAATGTGCACTGTGGGATGGTGAAAATTCAAGGGACATTTTGAGCAGAGACAATACCACGATGCCACTCAGTCCTCTGTACCAGCGAGTAGCAAGTAACAGCCATTCGCCAGTTGCCCCTGTCTCTCTGTCCTTCCCTACACCATCCTGAGTTTGAGCCTAACAGTTGCCCTGCTGACCCTGATTCACTACAAACAAGGAGTCCATGGGGCTCAGTGGGAACTGGTTGTACTACAAACTGAGCCCTTGCAGAAGACCATCAGGCTGCAATCTCTGATGGCACCTCATCACCCCCTGCAGCAGCTGCTCCTCAGTAGGATTTGAGAGTGACAATGAAGTGACTTCCAGTCTTCGTCTAACAGTCTCAAGAAAATTTTTAATCCACCTGTTCAGAGATGCTATTACACACCTCTAGAGCAGGTGGGACATGTACCTGGACTTCCTGGTCTGTAGATAGGATCACTAGCACTGCATCATAAGAGCCCCTACCAACAATCTCAACACAATGAGAAGTCATTGTCACTAGCTGTGCCTGTGGGAGCAGGGATGATTACCTTTATTTCTGAAAACTAACCTTTGTGGACAAAGCTTAGATACTGCAGCTATAAATCAATGTGGAATGCTTACTAATGAAACTAATTATAATTTAATCACTAAAAAGGGTGCTAATGACACTACACCAACTATCAACGTTGCCAAATATTTGCTGCAATAACTGAATAATGAGCCATTTTCTAGTTGGGTGTTATTGAAACAGATATGTGATGATGATGGCTAATTTCATACCTACAGCTTATGTAATGAATAATGTGTTTACAAACTGTAGTTGGAGGTGGCCTGATCTCAGTACAGAAAACAAGGTGTAGAGCTGGATGAACACAGCAGGCCAAGCAGCATCAGAGAAGCAGGAAGGCTGATGTTTCGGGCCTAGATGGTCCTTCAGAAGTGAAGAAATGGGACTAGGACAGAAACATCAGCCTTCCTGGTCCTCTGATACTGCTTGGCCTGCTGTGTTCATCCAACTCTACACCTTGTTACCTCAGATTCTCCAGCATCTGCAGTTCCTACTATCCCTTGAGTAAATGCTGCTTCTTTTTAAGTTTCAGGAAATACAGCAGTAAACTAACAAAATATAGTAACGGGTATTGAGTGGAGAAGGACTGTCTTAAACTTGTCTGAAAAAGATACCCTCCGTGTTTGACTAACCAGCCTCATCTCCTTCACTACCTCAGCCTTTCCCAGAACCTCCCTCCTCACTTAATTTGACGACCTAAATTCCAAACACCCTGCTTTCCTCAGGCTCCTTCCCTCCAAGTTTCCCCCTTCCCCTCAAGCAACTGTCATCCAGAATCCTCACGTTTTTTTACAAATTCCTTGCTCCTCGGCCTTCTTCCCTCCAAACTCCTTGCTTTTCTCAGTCTCATTCTCTCAAGTTCCCCATTTCCCTTAGGCACCTTCACTTCACGCTTCTCACTTGCTTCGGGCACTTTCCCTCCAAATTCCTTGCCTTCCTTCACCTTACTTCCCCTTCTGATCTGGAGACTTTAAAACGTAAACCTCAACATCACTGGGACACACGTTCCTGATTCGTCTCCTTTCCCTGCTCCTTCCAGCCACGATCATATCATGAGCTTCGGGCATACAATTCTCCATTTCAAAAATCGTACTTTGCAACACTATATTTGATGGATGCTATTTGATAATTGCTCTATTGGTATTAAGCCAAGCATCTGACATATTTTAATTAAAGTATTTGTTTAATTGTTGTCTCTACTTTTTTTGTTTGGCTGCATTTATTTGATGAGTGGAGCCTAGAAGGGTGAAGGGGGCCTGAGAGAGACTGGACGATGAAATATATTGTGAACAGCAGTGAGAGAGTCTGGGGATAGGTCAAGAAAACAGTGGAAAAATCAAAGAAACTTGCTGGGAGCTTTCTTTTCACTTTTTTTATTGTTGACTGAAGTCTATCTGTCTGTTTAGTCAGATTTTCTGAATCTTTTCTCCTGGCAGTTTCACCTTTCGTTCCCTGAATCATTACTGTTGCACACTTAATGATAATGCCCTTTCATTCTGATGTGCTTTCACGCTCCAGCTTATTGCTGCTTTGGGTCATTCGCTGATAACTGTAGATAATGGCATTTCCAGGCTGTGCTAAAGGTACAGATAAATTTGCAAGCCAAGGTGCAAGTGGAAAGACTATAAAGCTTTGGGATGTTTACGTGGAGCAGATCTGATGAATGACCACAGAATCCCAAAGCAGGTTTTCTCATGGGGAACGGTCCCAGAGCAAACAATATCAAGATGGTTAGTGCAAATAATCCCAGGATCCCAAAAAAAGTACCTCATAAACTTCTGTGTTGCAGACTGCCTCTCATGGGATAACACTACGGCTGGCCGATCTTTGAGGTCAACACTGAATTTCATTCTTCACCTTTTGAGGATCATCGTTGCCACACGTGCAAATTGCTCAGAGGTGGTGTATACATAGCAACTACTGCAAACACCAGGAACAACATGAACCATCTGTGGACATTCATCCCCATCTGGACCCTTTAGGTGAGAGAGAGTCCACAGAAGATGGCAATCATTTAAAGCTCAGGCCCAGTCGAGCAAGAAGGATCCTACCGTGCTGTGGAAGGTAACTCGTCAGCACAAGACTTTACATTAGGCCATTGCTGGATCTCTCCATTTCAGTGGAATGCATTGTAGGGTGAGCATGAGACAAGCCATTGACTCGAGCCATTGACTGTCCCTGTCACATGCTTTCACTTCCTTGCCAGAAACCATGGCTGCCTTGTTGTCAGAGTGTATCCAGGGATGTGTCACTGAAGCTGGAATTTATCTCCTTCCCTGGCAGCAACATGCTTTATCTATAAGTGATGAAAATGCAGTGCATTGCAGTAACTAAGAAGTGAGTGTGAGGACATGTAGGAAGCAGTAGAGGATTAGAGAGCTTGGCAGGGGGCATGAGAATTGTAAGAGTTCAAAAACTACACAGGGCAAAACCATGACAGTAATGAAATCTGAAAGTGAACATTTTAAATTTGATGTGAGGTTGGTCGGTGAAGAAATGATGGTCTTGAGAACAATGTATGACTTTAAGTTGAATTTATATTTTTGTATCTTGTGTGTCAAGATAGGAAACCATTGTGTTTCATTTTTGAGTTCTTATTGTTGGCACTGAGTTGCGTCAGGTCTGTTTGTTTGCATATAATTTTAATGAAGTTTTGAACCACTGAGGTAACCAGTTCAGTACATCAAAAAAAGGCAAAGAGAAAAGTTGTGCTGTGATATGGGTACAATTACAGACAGAGTAAAGCAGACCAATTTAGAAAGACAGTCAAGTCTGTGTGTAGCATTTGCTGGAGTGTGAAATACTGCTGAATGCTGTGTTTCAAGAAATCATACAATTGCCCTGAAGTTAAAATCATCTAAGGTTTTGGAGTAGATCTGTAGCTCGGGTTGTGGGTGTTGTGGTTGGTTGGCTCACTGAGCTGGTTTGTTGTTCCACAGACGTTTCATTACCCTGCTGGGGTAACATCCTCAGTGCAGCCTCTGATGAAGTGCTGTTGTGTTTTTCTGTCTGGTTTTTAAACTCTGGCGTCCATTGAGCTGGATTACCTCATTCCAGTTTTCTTTTGTATTGGAGTGTATATGGGGGTCAAGGTCTGTGTTTGTTGATGGCTTTCTTTGTGGAGTATCAGGCTTCTAGGAATTCCTGTGCCTGTCTCTGCTTTGCTTGGCCCACGATTTTGGTGTTGTCCCAGTCGAATTAGTGGTTCTCCTTATCCATATGGATAGAGATGAAGTATTGGTCGTGTCTTTTTGTCGCCAATTGGTGTTTGTGTATCCTTGTTGTTAATTTCCATCCTGTTTGCCAATGTAGTGTTTGTGACAGTGTCTGCAGGGAATCTTATAGATGACATTGGTCCTCTCCATAGTGAGTAGTGGGCCTTTAGTTCGGGTGAGTAGTTTTCATGGAGTTCATCTGGGTTTGTGTGCCACTCTGATGTCCAGTGGTCATAGGAATCTTGTGGTTAGTTCCAATGTGTTCCTGATGTAAGGTAGGGTGATGAGTGTCTTGGGGCATGTGGTATCTTCCCGATGTTGTTCGTGTAGGCATCTTCTGACCCAGTTTTTTTGGATATCCATTATCTTTGAATACCTGGAAGAGATATTCATCTTCTTCAGCATAGTTTTGTGCTGCTGCAGTGTGTTGGTGCCCGTTTTAAATAGCTCATAGTGAGTTTAATTTGCAATTTATTGTAGCTCTCTCAGTGGGAGATACGAAGGGGGGGGGGGCGGGGGGAAGGTATTGTGACTGCACAGAAATTCACCAAACTGAAACGGTACCAGCCCGAGTTTGAGCAAGAGGTTCTAATGTGGAGTTAGACATAAGTCTTCCCTGAGGGTTGAGGATTTGTAGAAAAATTGCTGAGATAAGAGGAATGTAGTATTAATTTGAAACCTTTTCTGATGGCTGCAGTTGAAACAATTTTTTTGTTTGTTGTAATATAGTTAATGCTTTACTGTTTAATAAAACTTTTACTCTTTATATGACATGTACACTGGCAGCCTCTTGCGTATATGTTCAGGAACTGACTCCCATGGTTTAGAGAAAAAAACAAAACTAGTGTCTATCAAGCCACGTTACACTCTGGGATCTGACTTGTCTAGAATTAACATCAGCTGGGATCGGATAAGAAACCAGATTGCAGGGCTTTAGATGAGCCTGTTTTACTGAAGTTGGAGGGTCAGAGGCTGGGCACCTGCCGTTCTTGTGAAAAGCAGGTAATGCTCCCAGTGTTTCCCTTAGCAAATTCACCAATATTCCTCCCTCAACTAGCAGAAGCAAAAATATAAACTGGTTATTCTGTTTGTGGGTCTTCACTGTGTACAAGTTAGCTGTTTGTGTTTGTCAACATAAAAAAGTAATGGGTGCTGAAGAAGGAAATTCAAATGTTGAAGGGACACAGTTGTAAAGCTCATATCATGCTGACCTGGAAGTCGTTGAAATTTTACGTGAAATTTTACATGAAATTACAAAAATACATCCAATTTAAAAGTTTTTTTATATGGCTCACAATTAAATAGAGATAAAATGAAGTGACACTTTCAGTATGACCAGGCTGTCATTTACATAATAGATTCCTCCAGATTTAATTCATCAACCTCCCACTCACCAATTCATATGTGTGTTCCTCAACATTTTGTCAAATTATATGCCCATTCTCCTCCTCCATTTCAAGTACACCATCGAATCACAGAATTCCTATTGTGGAAGGAGGCTACTTGGCCCATCAAGTCCATACTAAACCCCACAAAGAGCAGCCCACCCAAACCTGCCCCTCCCTGTAACCCTTCATTTCTCACGACCAATCCATCTGACTTGCAGATCTTTGATCTGTAGGAGGAAACCTGAGCACAAGTTGGAAAGGCCACACGCGGGGAGAATGTTTGGAGTTTACACAGTCACCTGAGGCTGGGATCAAACCCAGGTCCCTGGTGGTGTGAGGCATTAGCACTAACCACTGAGCCACCTTGCCGTCCCAGTGACATGTCTAGCATTCATCTATCTTAGACATCGTATATTGGCACTCTTTGAGTACACTACGTTCCCACTCTCACTTTAGGTGGTACATTCCTTCCCTACTCGCTCTTTAATTAATGCTGTTTTATTCCTCTTTTGGTGCCATGTACTCTGCCCCTCCTTCATAATGTGATCCATTTTGCAGCATCCCACTTACTCTGCTGTTTTTGTGCCTCCCTTTACCATGCATCTCTCCCCTTCACGCCTCCTCTCTGATACTGAAAGAACTGTGGATGCTGTAAATTGGAAACAAAAACAGAAGTTGCTGGAAAAGCTCAGTAGGTCTGGCAGTGTCTGTGGAGGGAAATCACAGTTAAATGTTTTGGGTCCAGTGACCCTTCTTCAGAACTTATGGGAGCTAGGCAAATGTCTTTTCTTATGTGGAATGTTGGGTGTGGGAGGGGATAATGAGTAAATGATGTGTGGGGAAAGAGCCCAAAAAGAGAGAAGGTCACTGAAACGTTCTCTGATTTCTCTTCACAAATGCTGCTTGACTTGCTGAGCTTTGATACACCCAAAATGCCCCACTCCTCTTCCCATGGTCGTAATGATCATCCGAATTTTGGTGGGGCCTGGAGAAATGTAGGTAATAACAATAACAGCTGGAATTGAACACAATGATCATGCTGGAGCTCAATTTTGAGGTCTTCAAGAAGAGCCATTCCTTTCACAGGCTTATATTGATGTTTCCTTCTAGGGTATAATACTAACAATTCAGAGGCTCCCAATAATAATTTTCTTTTAAATTAAACTAAGCACAGTTTGGATGATTTTTCCATAATTTTCTGATATTATTACAAATTTCCAGGGAACATGAGTACATTATTCCTGTTGCAGTTTGGGACTTAATAGACCATTAAGCTTGCAAGTTCATTTATGTAGGTTAGGTGGAGTCATAGAATCCCTACAGTGTGGGAACTGGCCATTCAGCCCAACAAGTCCACAACACCCGTCTGCACAGCATCCCCACCCAGAACCATTCCCCTACCCCACCTGACCTAAACATCCCTGGGCACTATGGGCAATTTAGCATGGCCAATCCACCCAGCTTGTACATCTTTGGACTGTGGGAGGAAACCAGAACACCTGGAGTAAACCCACACGGACAGTTGCCTGAGGCTGGAATCAAACATGGATGCCTGGTGCTGTGAGGCAGCAGTGCTAATCACTGAGTCACTGTGCCACCCAAATAACAAATGTCATGCTCAGGTACAAGTGGGAATCAAACCCACAACCTTTAGTTTACAAGACCAAAGCCTTCCCACTTGGCCACTGCACCTGATTGGCTGTGCTAAATTGCCCATGGTGTCCAGGAATGTGCAGGCTAGTTGGATTAGCCAGGGGAAATGCAGGGGTAGTGTCAGGGTGTGGGTCTCGATGGGCCAAATGGGCTGCTTCCACACCAAAGTGGTTCTACAATTTGTGTTACTGAGGGCATCGTTGATCTGGCTACCTTAGAGCTGACTGTGCCTCCACCTCAACTATTCAGAGATGTTGTTAATACAACTCTAGAGAAGGTGGGACAAAGGTGAGGAAACTATCACTGCAGCTCGAGACGGCCCCTGTACATTAACTGTATCCTGCAACTTAGGGCCAAATGGGGAAGCTGCTCCTGGTTCAAATGAGTTCGCCCCGCACAAACATGGCGGCGGGCGGGGTAGCAATGCGGCTCCCTGCGCGGGCGCGGCTTGATGACGTGCTGCGGCCTGCTCCGACAGGGCTGTGGGGCCTGGGCTGCGAGAGTAATGGAGAGCGGGGTGAGAACATGAATAAAGGCTGGCTGGAGCTGGAGAGCGACCCGGGTGAGTGAGCACGCGGTGAAATGGCGGTAGTAACGTACGAGGCTGTAGGGACGGGAGCGGTTCGGGTTTCCCGGGCTCAGATTTATCCGCCGGAGGCCGGGAGCAGCAGCCACTTGGAGCCGGAGCCTTGCAACTGAATGTGTTGCTAACTGAGTGGAGCAGCCTGTTATTTACCAGCACAGCCTCTCGCTGCTGGGGTTGCCTTGGTGACTGAGCCGTTGGTAAAGTTTGCCACCTGCCCAGGAGTATGGGAGAATGATTGTATAATCGCAAGCTGGAGGAGACCAGGACAGCTCCAGGTTCAAATTTGCCCTGCTCCTGGACTCTACATCATTGACTTCAGTCCATTCTAGCCAGGGCTGGGGATTCCCACTGCTGCTGTTGAGGTGACTGTCACTAAACTGTGTTCATAAAATACCCTGGTCTTGACTGTGACATTCACATAATTGTTGCCAGCTAACATGCAGCAAGTAGCACTGCCCCAGCAAAGCACAGGCGCTGCTTGCTTTCAGGGAAAATCAGGTGAATGTCTGAAAGAGAGGAAGCGAAGAGTACAGTGGACTGACTCATCTCTTCCACTGTTTTGTTTTGAGTGCTTCCAGTGAGGTGGGGTGAAATGGGTGCTGGAAGCAAATACTGTGGTGTTGCAAATCTTAACGAAAACAGAAAGTGCTGGAAATACTCACTTGGCCTGGTAGTATCTGTGGAGAGAGAAACTGAGCTGGTTTCAATTTGAATAATACTGTTTCAGAATTAAAGGAAGGTAGAAATGTGGTGGGTTTTATGCTGGTGAAAGTTGGGAAGGAGACGAAGAGCACGTGGAAAGCCCAGAATAGTTTAGAGGGAACATGCCTTGGAACAAAAGACAAAGGGGGTGGTGTTTGTTGTAAACAAAGAATCTCGGAATATTTGCAGCTCAAAAGAAGCCCATTGTGACTGTGCCGGCCATTCAAATCAGCAATTCGCCAGTGAATCACTCCCTTCCCTTTTCTCCATAACTGTGCACATTGTTCCTTTCCATGTGACTATTTAATTCCCTCTTGAATGCCTCATTTGAAACTGCTTCCACCACACTTCCAAAGACTGCATTCCAGGCCCTAACCATTCACTACACTAAAACCTTCTTCCTCACGTCACTTTTGCCCCTTTTACTAATTTTTTTTAATATATCTGTGGCCCCTCGTTCTTGGTCCTCTTACAAGTAGAAACATTTTCCTGTTTACTCCGTCCAGACACGTAATGACTTTGTGAGCTTCAATCATATCTCCTGTCAGTCTTCTCTTATCTAGGGAGAATGGCCCCAACTTCTCCAAAAAAATTTCATAACTGAAATTTCTCATCCTTGGAATCATTCTGGCAAGCATCTTTCTGCAATCTCTCCAATGCCTTTGCATCCTTCCTAAAGTCCAGTGCTGAGAGCTGGAAGTTATTTTCCAGTTGAGACCACATGAAGGTCCACACAAGTTCAGCATAACCTCCTTGTTCTTGTACTCTGTGGCCGTATTCATACAGTCTGGGATTATGAATCCTGAATAATCGCTGTCTCTCAACTTGTCCTGCCACCTTTGTTGCCTTTTACAGTGGGTTCTGCTGTAACATGATATTTGCATTCCTATGGGAACTATGGGAAAAGCGGGTTTGGGGTCAGACTACCAAAAATATCACTGAAAAGCCTTACATAAACGATTGCACAACTGCATGCAAGCAGTCCTTACTGACATCACTCCAGGCCTCCATGACAATGTTGATTACATTTTTGATGTTAAAGCTCTTCCAAAATGGATGAACACTGTCCTTGTCCCACTCAGTGGCTACCATCAGCCTCTTAAACATGTGTCTCAAATAATAAGCTCTAAAAACTGCTATTGCACCCTGGTCCGTGGGTTCAAGAGAGAGGTTGGAATCGATGGTTTAAGAAAAAGCTTTCCCTGTTTGTCAGTTGTGTTATAGCCAATTTGCATTGCCAGAATCCCTCTGCTAGTTTCTAGCAGAACCCCCTGTATACCAAGGTTTCTTGCGTCATGCTGCTGTGTTAAAATCATTTATTTTCTTTTATAGTCATTTAGTGGCACAGAAACATGCCCATTGAGCTTGTGTTTGCAAAAATGTAATCACGGCGTTCAAGATTAGATGGTTTTGTGATTGAACAGCATTTACTAAGTAATTGAGCGTGCTGGGAATTAACATCAATAGCTATTTCAGGATTGTCAGTCAGGCAAGTAGTGTGATGTGCATGTGTATCCTGAAACCTGTATATATTAGTATAAAGGGCCCTGTTCCTTGCAGACAGACAGACAAAATATGTATACACAATGCACCGGTTTCAACTGAACAAAGTAGGTGACAGCCATTCTCTAGTCCACCCTTGAACAATCAGAATAGACATCCTGGTTTACGTCTAAACACATTTTGGCAGTTAACTAGCAGCTATCATCTAACTTGTACATTCTTCATGGCAAGATCTCTACCAATCAGAGATGAATTGCTAACCAATCAGCAGTTTCTGTTCATGCAATATAACTAGTATTATTGCCCTTTACATTGGTGTTCCTATAAATTGTACTGATGAATGCAAGATATAAGCTTCAACAAAATGTGCCTTTATTTTCTGTGGTCCACCTATGTAGTTCTTGCCAAAATGAATCATGTTACACTTCTCATTAAACTTTGAGTGCCACCTATCTGTCCACACCACCAATTTGTAAATTTCCTTTTGAAGGTCCACCGAATTCTCACAAGACAATACTTCCAAGTTTTGTATCATCCACAAAATCTGAAAGCATATCCCTTGTCCCCTTAAGCCTAAAGAATATCCAATTGGCATTGCTTTCTTTTACCGCTTAGCCAGTTTTGTGTCCATGTTCCTTTCATTCCATGAGTTCTGACTTTGATCACAAGTCTTTTCTTGTCTGACACTTACCAAAAGCCTTCTGCAAGCCCATGTACGTCACATCAAGAACATTGCCCTGATCAACCCTCTGTTATCTCCTTAAAACAAACCTGCAGTGTTGAAAACTAACCTTCCAGCTCAACGAGCAAACTCACATTCAGAACCTCAACCAGAGCTACAAATCTTCTCAAAACTGCAGTGTTCATTAATTTCCTTTAAAGAAACCTCCTTGCTGACTCTCCTTATTTAACCCACAATTATCCATGCCACTATTAATTTTTGTCCTGAATTGTAGTATCTACAAGGCTTCCAACCATGGAATTTAAACTAAGATAATAAAATGTGAGGCTGGATGAACACAGCAGGCCAAGCAGCATCTCAGGAGCACAAAAGCTGACGTTTCGTGCCTAGACCCTTCATCAGAGAGGGGGATGGGGAGAGGGAACTGGAATAAATAGGGAGAGAGGGGGAGGCGGACCGAAGATGGAGAGTAAAGAACCAGTTTCAAAATCTCCCCTTCCCCTACTGCATCCCTAAACCAGCCCAGTTCGTCCCCTCCCCCCACTGCACCACACAACCAGCCCAGCTCTCCTCCCCACCCCCCCCCCCCCCCCCCCCCCGCCCCACTGCATCCCAAAAGCTGTCCAACCTGTCTCTGCCTCCCTAACCGGTTCTTCCTCTCACCCATCCCTTCCTCCCACCCCAAGCCGCACCCCCAGCTACCTACTAACCTCATCCCACCTCCTTGACCTGTCCGTCTTCCCTGGACTGACCTATCCCCTCCCTACCTCCCCACCTACACTCTCTCCACCTATCTTCTTTACTCTCCATCTTCGGTCCGCCTCCCCCTCTGTCCCTATTTATTCCAGTTCCCTCTCCCCATCCCCGTCTCTGATGAAGGGTCTAGGCCCGAAACGTCAGCTTTTGTGCTCCTGAGATGCTGCTTGGCCTGCTGTGTTCATCCAGCCTCACATTTTATTATCTTGGAATTCTCCAGCATCTGCAGTTCCCATTATCTCTGATGGAATTTAAACTGACTGGTCTGTACTTACAACCTTTTCTGAGCTTTTCCCTAGTCTCCTGGCATCACCTGAGTCTAAGAAATACTGCAGAAGTACTGTCAGTTCTCCTGCAATTTCCATTCTCACTTCCATCAGTATCCTTGGATGCATCTCATCTAGTCACAGTGCTTTGATATACACACAGCTTATTCATGATCTCGTCTTCATCAGTTTGAGCCTTTCGAGCCTCTGAACTTCTTCCTCTTACACCATGACTTGGGTAGCATTTCCTCTTTGCTAAAGATGCATGAGAAATTTTGTTAGACTGGCACATGACAAAAAAATCTAAACTATTCTAAAATTGTTGAATTCCTCATTGAGTGCGGAAGGCTGTAAAGTGCCGAATGGGAAGATGAAGTTCTTTGCGATGGCATTGCGCAGCACACCAGACTGAGAACATAAATTTTGATTTGATTTATTATTGTCACATGAACCTAGCTACAATGAGAAGTTCTGTTCCGCATGCAGTACAGGCAGATCACACCATACAAAACGCATTGGGGTAATAGAACAGTGCGAGGAATACGATGTTACGGCTGCAGACAAGGTTCACAAAGAGCGAGATCAACACTGAATGGACCTGTCAAATTTTAAATTTAGAAATCTGAAACTGAGGGGAAGAAGCTGTTCTTGAATCTGTTTAAGCTTTTCTGTCTCCTGCCTGAGAGAAGAGGTTAGAAGAGATAATCGGGATCAAAGGGTTTTGGATTATGTTGGCTGCCCTCCCAAGGCAGTGAGAAGTACAGATGGAGAATTGGGATGGTGAGAGCAGTGTGGTGAATTAAATGCCATGCACCCAGAAGCTTGGCATCATGCTTGCAGACTGACTTGTGTGTTGCTCTGCCCGGAATAGAGGACACTGCATTGTGAGCAGCAAATACTGTATTCAAAATAGAATAATAAGTAAAATGCTGCTTCATCTGAAAGGTGTGTTGGGGCTTTGGATGCTGAAGAGAGAGGAGGTAAAAGTGCCCCTCATGGAAATGTGTGAGAAGGGGATGTAGTGTGATTGAGGATGGGCCAGATTGTTAAAACGGTGACAGGAGGGGAGGGGAGGAGCACGTAGGTTTGGCGATAGTGACATGCCAGAGGTAGCAGAAATGGCAGACAATGATCCTAGAAGTACAAAAACTGGTGGGGCAGGAAGTGAAGACAAGGAGAACCTTAAATTAGAATGGAAATGTTAAGCAAGACTGGCAGAATAATTGGAGAGTTAATATTTTGAGTTAAATATGACCCATTAGAAACAGTATGCGGACCAACGATCTGTTCAAAATGTAGCCTGATGGTATTGTATGGATGGTGTTGCCCAATGTCTCAAGAACTGATGAAAGGGCTCGGGTTTCAGTAGCATTTGCTGCTTTAGAAGGAGTCCCTCACCATCCCAGTTACTGGTTTCAAGCTTTTTATTCACTCGCAGGATGGGAATATCTCCATTTGGGCCAGCATTTAGGGCCAATCCCTAGTTGCCCTTGAGAAGGTGATGGTGAGTGGTCTACTCAGTATGTGTTGTATGTATACCCACAATGGCTTTAAGGAGGGAATTCCAGGATTTTGACCCAGCGACCGTGAAGGCACAGTGATAGTTCCAAGTCAGGATGCCCTTGACCTTCTAAGAAGTAGTTAACGTGAATTTGGAAGGTGCAGTGTAGAGTCGTAGAATCATACAGCACAGGAACAGACCATGCGGTCCAACCTGTTTATGCCGACCAGGTTCCCCAAACTAAAATAGTCCCAGTCGCATGCGTTTGGCCCATATCCATCTAAACCTCTTCACGTACCTGTCCAAATGACCTTTAAATGATGTAACTATACCTTAATCTGCAACTTTGTCTGGCAGTTTGTTCCATGTATGAATCCCCTGTATGTGAAAAACTTGCCCATCATGTCCCTTTTAAATCTTCCTCCTCACCTTAAAATGATGCCCTCTAGTTTTGAACTCCCCAGCTCTAGTGAAAAGACCTCTGCTGTTCCCCTTATGATTTTATAGTCATCTTTAAGGTCAGCCCCAACCACCTAATCTCCAGTGACAAAAGTCCCACCCTCTCCATCTCCACCTCATAACTCAAACCTTCCAGTTCTGGTAGTATCCCTGTAAATCTTTTCTGCACCCTCTACAATATACTAAAACTCTTTCTATAGCAGGGTGACCAGAACTGTACACAGTACTGCAGAAGTGGCCTAACTGACATCCTGTACAACTGCAACATGACGTCCCAACTCCTGGCCTGAGCACTAGAGGCAAGCATGCTGGACACCTTCTTTACCACATAAAAATCGAAAGGACTGCAGATGCTGTAAATCAGAAACAAGAGTAGAAATTGCTGGAAAAGCTCGGCAGGTTGGGTGACATCTGTGGAGAGAAATCAGAGTTGACACTTCGGACCCTGTGACCCTTTCTCAGAATTCCTGCTTCTGTTACCTTCTTTACCAGCTTGCCTACCTGTGATGCTATTTTCAAGGAACTTTTCACATGCACCCCTAGGTGTCTCTGTTCATTTGCACTCCCCTGGGCCCTCCCTTTACCTGTGTAAGTCCTGCCCCTGTTCATCTTAACAAAATATAACACTTTGCATTTATCTAAATTAAACTCCATTTTCCACTCCTAGGTCCACTGGCCTAAATGATCAAGGTCCCTTTGTATCCTTGGCTAACCTTCTTCACTATCTACTATATCACCAATTTTGATGTCACCTGCAAACTTACTGACCATGCTTCCTGTCTTCTCATTCAAATCATTTCTAAAAATGACAAACAGCACTGGACCCAGCACCGATCCCTGTGGTAAACTGAGGAACCTTGATGACATTTTGCAATTATTCATGTAGATTTACTGCTGCTGAGCGTCGGTGGTGGAGAGAATGGATGTTTGCGGACATAGTGCCAATCAAATGGGCTGCTTTCTTCTGGATGCAGTCAAGGTTCTTGAATGCTGTTGGATCTGAACTCATCCAGACAAGTCGGCAGTGTCCCATCACATTCCTGAAAAGTGCCATGTACGTGATGGACAGGCTTTCAAGGATCAGAAAGTGAGTTGCTGGCTGCAAGATTCTTAGCGTCTAACCTGCTGTTGTAGCCACAATTAGTTGGATGACTAGACTAAAAGTACAATAATGCAGGAAATCTGAAATAAACAGAGAACACTGGAGAGACTCAGAAATTCTGGCAGCACCTGTGGCGAGGCAAACAGAGTTGAGTCCAGTATCACAATCCGATTACTCACTGACATCTTCAGTCTGAACCATATGAACTGTGGAAGAATTTAGTGCTTACGAGGACACGTTTTATGTCCTAACTTAGACAAAACAAAGAATAGCCTTGCTGCTGTCACTTCCCAGCAGAAATAAAATCAGAAGTCTTGTTTTGTGAGCTGAAGGCCCGTCAGTTTAATAATGATAAAGCTTTTGAGTTTTATCTGAGATCTTATGTAAAACTTAGAAGAAAACATGAACTGTTTGATGAGATATGGTCTGAATTGTATGTTTCAAAAAGAAAAATCAACTGATTCCAAATTGTATGATATTGACATAATTCAATTCAGGGATCGTTGAATCAGCAGTAGGGCTTAAGCTGTTGGGTCATGCTCAAGTGTCTTGATGGACAGGCTTCTGGTTCTAGTTGTGTTCAGCTCTCTGAGAGGAAGACCCTGTTTGATCAGATCTCTGGTGCCATGAAGATATGCCTGCTGAAGAATCATTTGCCTCGGCTTTCTGTGTGCAAGTGGGACGTTTCATGGAGACACAGAGAATGATCACTAGATTTTGAAATGATCCAGAGACTGAATGCAGTTATCAACACAATGGAAGTATTAATGAGAGAAGGAATGCAGAGTGCCTGAGTGAGATCTGGCTGTTATGGCTGAAGACAGAACAGGAACAGAAATGGAGTAGAATCATGATCATTTGAATTGTACTCTCAAATTCATTTATGTGAAGCTATGCAGTGGTCGAGGAAGCCCCGACGTTGCCTGACTTCCCTTCAAACATGCTGTATGTCAAAAAATTACATAACATGGTGACACAGTAAATATGTAAAAACTATTGTTATTTTTCAATTTAACACCTTACAATGGCCTTACTTGCAGTAAAAGGCAGTGAAAATGTTGTGAGTTTGAGCTGAAAAAACTCAGGAATGATTTTCTGCTTAGCATGCTGTCTTTGGACAAGTATGATACGGTCCATCATGATGTTGGAGCAGTCAGCCATGTTTTCTGTTTTCGTGCAGTTGTTCTCTTGTACTTTTGCCCCTTCAGCTACGGAAATGGGCTGGTGAGCAGTCATTGGACTCTGCTGGGCTCCTTGACTTAAGAAAATATTGTCTTATCTGTCAGTCCCATTGCATAACATACTATGTCTTCAACCTCAACTTAGATTTCATGGCTATCACTGTTGGAATTTCCATGCTGGCCTCCCAGAAGTGAGAAATAAAAATACCATCATCATGGTTAGTTTCTCAGCACCATTGTACGGTTACACTGTTGTGCCTGATGGAACCCAGTGTAACAGAATCGATACGGTTGCAAATTGTGCAACTTTTTCACCACCTTTCACATCATCACCTTCATGAATATAGCCTCTCAAAGAGTTGATTTGTACTCTTGCTTGCTCTCAATAAACTGAGAGATCAGCTGCCATCAATAGTGGCTTTTAGGTCCCTAAACATCCCTAATTCATTGGCTGGAGCTTGTCCATGGTGTTGGGAGGCAAGAACATTAGATTTAGGTCAGTAATATCAGAGTGCACAGTGCAGTTGTCTGTTATGATGATAATCTTACTTTTTCTTCCATTGATGTATTTTGTCCACTTCCGTGATCCAACACATCAAAAATGGAGGATGCCATTCAAACGCTTTTGTTAGCCCCATACTGAATAGGGAGTACCCTGAAATTCACAAAGTTTCTTGGACTTTCCTATCACTAGAAAGGGAAGCTTTTTGGTGCCATCTGTGTTGGCATAGACCAAGGTAGTGACACATTCCTTGCTTAACTTCCAAACATTGTGCATTTTACCTTGAAGCATTGAAGGGCAATCTGGTAAAACTCAGTGGCACAGCCCAGTTTCATTACACTAAAAATGTCTCTTAGCGCTTAATTATCCAAGAAGTGAGCACATTATTGCGGTCTGTCACCTGCCATTGCTGCCACTCTGCCATCTTGTAATCACTTATCACGTAGAAGATGAAGCCATGACCTTGTTTTGAATTGGTCCAGCCGTCCATCGCTGTGGGTGAATCCCTTGTGGCCTAGTCTCTTTGCTAGGCAACACCCCTTCATGTAGGAATAGACTAGAGATTGGAACGTTCTGTACTTGAGCTGCCTGTAACAACCTTAAGGGAGCGTCTTCAGCATTGGCATAGCAGCCGTTCTCATCCTTCCTTGGTGGAAAGAATAGCTGCTTTTCAAACTGTTCCAAGTTCTTCACCTTCTGCATCCAGTTGCAGCACTTTCTCTTGGGTAGGCCGTACTTGCACATAAAACATCTTTTCACATGGAGACCTTGATGTGAAATGATGCTTGCCTTTGATTTGCAATCTAGAATGGCCCAACTCTGCTCTGATTTGTTGATGTGGTCATAATGACAAGAATGCACAAATTCCGGCTCATTCTGATTTACCAGTCTGGAATTTTAGCTTATCAGTGGATTTCCTGTTTGACCAGAGGGAATGGCTGACAGCTTTGCCACAGCCAAACTTTTGGATTATCACCCATCATGGTTTCACTATAATAGAGGAGTGAATTCTAGGAATCTCCTAAAAACCTTTCGGAGGTGCTTTGTGTTAACCTCCTCCCTCCCTTCCATTATCCCCCGACACCCCTTCCAGCCCCACCTTCTGACCCTCAAGTCCAGCCACCAACTGGATTCATCCCTCCCATCAACCAACCAGGTCACACTTACCGCCAGTGTCTTCCTCTCACCATCATTTTGCTTCCACCCCCACCCCTCTCTTTATCTGCAGCTCCCCCTTCCTCCACATCCAGTCCTGAAGAAGGGTAACACCTGAAACATTGACTGCTCCTTTTCTCCAGATGGTACCTGGCATGCCGTGTTCTTCTAGCCTCCTGTTTGTCTACCATGATTTGAGTTGATTCATTATGTGGTAAATTGCCCAGAGCGAGTCCTTGGAATGATAGATGATGCAGTGCATTCTGAGGAAGAAGTTGAAGATAATGATGAATTGAAACAGGTTATACTGGTCATGAAGAAATTTACTCTTGTGCTGAATGTGTTAGGATTGGATTTGTTTGACTGTGTGTCAGCCTTTTCAATAGTAAGTAGACAAGACTGATTAAAATGTCATCTTGATTCATTAAGTGATACAGAACAACACAAGTCTAAGGAATATGCACATATTGCTTGTATAGCATTTGTTGACACAATTGAGATCAATGAAGAATTGTAACTACCTGTAAAATAATTGTATTTGGCATTTTTTATAAGTACTAATGGAGTCTCTAGTGAAGTATCTAGGTGTTGAGTAAACTTTATCAAAAGATCACAAATTAAAACACAACAGAGCACAATAAGGCAAAACCTTTTGGAAAATCAATGTATATTCAGTTTATATATTCAGGACACTATCGTATGTACCTAAAGCCTGATTATTCTGTCAGTGTGTTAGACAAGTATTCCAGACAAGGGGATGAGGTGAATTTAATTATTTTATTGATTTCCTCTCCTGTCTATGAGGTAGAAGTGTTTTTGAAGTTGCCTATTTCTTGTCACGTTCAAAATAGGCTGTGTGTTTTTCCCAAACTCTCTGTTGTGAACACCAGTTTTTCGATATTTTGCAAATATGGTCTATTGATACATTCAAACCCAGGGGATGCAAACTGTGACTTAACTAGGAGCTCCTGTGTCCCTGGTATGGAACCACTGGTAAGCCATTAGGGCTCTCCACAGGTATATTAAGTTTGAAAAGCTCTCCTTTGTTCAGAACAACTGGGGCACATATTATCTGCTGGTTTATTGGTGCTTGTAGACTGGGAGGTCCACACACCGCAAAGATGAAACCCTCCAAGAGGAAGGTGTAAGCTCGGTCCTGATTACTGCTGGTTGGAACTTCCTAGTAGCGTGATCAACCTGCATCAGGTGCTCAGTGGCAGGCATGTTGTAGACCAACAAAATTTATTTTAACGTTTAAACGAGAACATATGAATTAGGAGCAGGAGTAGCCCATTCACTGCCCCTTAAGCCATTCAGCAGGATCATGGCTGATCTGACTGTAGCCTCAAACATGCATTCCAGCATCCTCTAATATCCTTTCACTACTTTTTACAAAAACCTAACCACCTTTTTCTTACTAGTATTCAAGGACTCTGTTTCCTTCACATTTTTCAGGAACAGTGTTCCAAAGACTCGGGACCCTCTGAGAGACAAAATAAAAATCATCTCATCTCTGTTTGAAATGAGCAATCCCTGATTTTTAAACAGTCACCATTAGCTCTTCTCCCACAAGATTCCTCTCTACACCCACCAAGACTCTTCAGGGTTTTATATGTTTCAGTTAAGGCACCTCTTACTTTTCTAGGCTCCAGTGTCGTCTGTCCAACCTCTCCTCATAAGGCAACCCTCCCATTTTAGGTTTTATTTCGGTAAGCCTTCTCTGAACAGCCTCCAGCTCATTTACATCCTTCCTGAAACGAAACAACTATGCAAAATTCCAGATGTGGTCACACCAATGCCTTGCAAACTTAGGCATAACCACATACTTTAGTATTTAATGTCCAGGTGATAAAGCATAAGATAGTGCCAGCTTTCCTAATTGTACTCTTTGTCTGCATACTAACCATTTTGTGATTTTAGACATGAAGGACACTAAGAACCCTCTGCGTCTCAGAGCTCTGCAGCCTTTCTCTGCCTAGATAATATTTTTCATTCTTCCTCCCAAAATGGACAATTTCACATTTTCTCACATTATACTCCATTTGCAATTTTTTCCCCACTCACTTACCTGTCCATATCTTTATGTAGTTTCTTTATGTTCACATCACACTTAACTTCCCTACCTACCTTTGTGTCATTACCAAATATGGCACCTGCACATTGTGGACTTGATCTAATTCATTTATGTACGTTGTAAATAGTGAGATCACAGCACTAGTCCCCTTGGCACGCCACTCATTACTTCTTAACCACCTTAGTGAGTTTTAATATGTATTTGCTCTGCTTCCTGTTTGCTATCCATACAAATATGCTACTCCCTACACCATAAGCTTTTATTTTCCACAATAACCTTTGATGTGACACCTTATCAAAAGGCTTCTGGGAATCTACGTACAGGACATTCACAGCTTCCCCTTTATCTGTAGCACATGTTACCATTTGAAATAATTCCTGATTACCTTGAACTTTTTCAAATGCCATGCTGTAAATTATTTGATAACAGCTTCTAATATTTTCCCTATGACAGATGTTAAGTAAATTTGCCTATAGTTTCTTGTTTTCTGTCATCTGCCGTTTTCAAATAAAGAAGTTACATTCCCATCTCATTGGACTGTCTCTGGTGTTTTGGAACATTAAAACCAATGCACCAACTATCTCATGAGCCACTTCTTTAAAGTCCCAAGCATGGAGTCCATCAGTATCTGGACACGTCAGTCTGCAGCTGCACCAATTTGCTCAGCACCACTTCTGTGGTAATTGAGAGTTTCCTGAATTATTTCATTCCCTGATTCAACGCTGCTTCTGGGATTTACGTGTATCCTGTATATTTAAGATAAATTGTTCATTTCAACTGCTGTTTCCTTACTTTCCATTGTTTATTCACCATATTATCCCTAGATTGCTGAAAGAGGCTATTCGGCTCATTGAGCCTGCACTGGCTAGCCAAAAAGCTTCCCACCCAGACCCAAATCCCTCCCTATCTCAACCTCACAATTACCACGGCTAACCCTCCTAGCCTACACATCCCTGAACACTATGGGCAATTTACTGTGACCATTCCACCCAGCCTGCACACCTTTGGATTATGCGAGAAAACCAGAGCACCCCGAGGAAGCCCACACAGACAGATGGAGAATGTGCAGACTCCCCACAGACAGTCATTTGAGGCTGGAATTGAACACTGGTCCCTGGCACTGTGGGCTCATTTTCTATAAGGCAAACGCTCACTTTGTTAATTATTTTCTTCTTCAAATATTTATAAAAGGTCTTAATATCTGTTTTAATATTTATGGCTGTTCTACCTTTCATACTTATTTATCATACTCTATAAATTTTTCAGTTTTTTTATGCTGTTTTTCATATTCTGTCTGCTGACCTGCAACTTGTCTTTGCTCAATTATATGCTTTTTCTTTTACTTTAAGACTACCTTCAATATTGCTGTTAGCCATGGATAATGGGTCTATTTTCTAGTTAACCATGGATAATGGATCTACTCCTTGGAAATTTTCTTACTCTTTTGGAATGTATCTGACAGTATCACTCTAAAAACACTTTATGATCTTTATGATCTTTCTTCCACATGTAGTGGACATGACACAAGTACAACTGACATCAAATGATACAAATCAGAAAAGAATAAAGCAAATGGTCTTCAAATTACATATTCAGTTTTCTCACCCTCATCAAGTTGTAAAATGCTTCTAAAAGATGCAGGTGTGTTTTATGTTCTACACAAAGATTGTAGAATCTATTAATGAGAGATTTAATATCTTAAAAAGCGGAGGAAAATGCTTTTCTATAATAATGTTTAGCAGGACAAAAAGGGTTATTTTCAACAAAATCATGGTAAAATGAACTAGGCTTGCCTTGAAATTTCTGACTGACAATCAAAAGGTATTTGCCAGTGATAAATTCAGAGATATGTGAAACTATAACCATCATAGTTATGATTCTTCTCAAATACATTCATACTGTAATCTATGGAATGTCGCCTCGTCTTTTGGCTATCAATCAGATGCAAAATTGGGCAACTGGTACACGCAAAGAATTCACTCCAGGCTGTTAGCGAGTACAGGGGGTTCCACTATAATGTGATTGTCGTGGTCCTGCGCAACATTGTACTGTAGAAAATCATGCAGTAGAAATAACAGAGCCTATAGGGAAAGCAGGGTTGGAGCAGATCAACAAAAATATCACTCAAAATTGCTCAAAAATCACTCAAAAGCCTAACACAAAGGATAGCACAGTTTGAACAAATATTTAATTTGTTTCTAATAATGAAATAAAAGTAAGTTTAACACCTTAAATTGAAAAATTGTCAAGATGACTTGTTGGGGGAAGAGGATTTGACATTGCTCTGTTGTAAATGCAGGGGCTGAGAGTCGACATCGTCGTCGGCATCATCATCATTACCTTCAGGTGTATTGTGGTTGCAGGGTGAGGGCGAAAAATAGTTAATCCAGAAGTGGATGGCTGCGGCTGTTTCTTGGGGATTGGCTTAAAAAAGACTTTCAGTTTTTGCTGCTTTGCCCTTTTTCTTCTTTCATGAAGAATCTGTTCAAAAGGTGACAAATAAGATCTTATTCCATGCTACCCTCCTGCATTCTACATTGTAATCGTTGTCCTCTGAGAGCTGCAACTACTTCTCAACTTCCCTCCTGAAAGAACTAGGAACAGAAGTGGAAAGCTCTCGTGGTGTTGCATAGTGGACTATTATTTCGTCATCTCCAGCTTCCACATCATCCTCGTTGACAAGTTGTTGTAGATCAGCTGTAGAAAGGTCATCACAGTGAGACTCAAGCAGCTCTTCAATATTCTCATTCTCCACTTCTTCAAATCCAACTTGCTTTGCAAAATCTACACAATGTTCTTTGGTTCTTGGGAGCTCCTCTGACGGATCAGAGGTTTTCAAATATTGAAAAATATCTGGGAGAAGTTTCTGCCAAACTGCATGCAAGCAGCCCTTATTGACATCACCCCAGGCCTCCACAACAATATCAATTACATTCTTGATGTTAAAGCTCTTCCAAAATGGATGAACACTGTCCTTGTCCCCCTCAGTGGCTGCAATCAGCCTCTTAAATGTGCGCCTTACATGATAAGCTTTAAAAGCTGCTATTGCATCTTGGTCCCTGGGTTGAAGGAGAGAGGTTGTGTTTGGAGATAGAAATAGCACTTTGAGCTTTTCAGAAAGCTCACCAATGGTTGGAGGATGCCTGGTGTTTTAACCAGGATGGGGTGAATCTTAAAATCCAAACTTTTTTTTCTTGTAATATACTTTTAAAAACATCTTTCAAAACATTAACAAAAGGTCAGAAAAAAATTGTCATCATCCAACATCTTCTGCTTGACCTAAAGTAGATGCCTAGAGTGGACTTAAGGTAACCTTTCAAAGCTAGCAGGTTGGCAAAGGGGTATGCTGCCACAGGCTAAAGCTTCAAGTCTTCACTGATTGCTTCTCTGTTTTATCTTCTATCCACACACTTAGAAGCTGATCTATCTCCTCAAGTTCCTTTGTCTGTGATGCACAGATTTGCTAGCACTTGGACTTGTTCCAGCAATACAGCTTGCTTTAATCTTTTCTGCGTTGTTTCTCATGGTGCGTAACGTAGACTCCTTTATTCCTGTTGCACAGACTGTATCACATGTTCTTTCATTATGCTCAAAACATTTTATAACATTTAGCTTCTCTTCCAGTTTTACGTTCATTACCCGCAGTGTTATCTCCAGGTCATTTCTTGCTAACATTCTTGTCAATTTGTGCTCGCATTTTGTGGGTAACGTGGCAGAATTTGCAACAAAAGAATACTGTTCCTCTCGCAGAGAGGGTGATGATCACGTGATGTCAGCGCAGAGACTCTTTTGGCACTAACGTTGCGCATGCTCACGGCAAAGCCTGCGAAACAATTACGTGATATCAACGCATAGTCCTCCGTGCACCAATGGAGTTGTGCTATAGCCAACACAAGTTCATGTTTTAGAAATAGCGTCCCCTATTCGCCGGTCGTATTATAGCCAATTTGCATTTCCGGAACACGCGTTAAAGCAGGACCCATGTATAGCCTATTGCAATTAGTCTATGGGCAAAGTACCCAAATTACCTTCTGTGTTGTGTGTTAGACCTGTTATAGGTTCTACAATTCGGTACAATAATTTTCTGCACATTTGAGTGCTTTACAAGTAGGTGTACGGACTTTGATCAAAGGCTGAAGTCTCAGAGGAAATTATTTAATTCGGGACGTTTCAGGTATTCTTGAAGAGTGGGCCATGTACTGATTTAATGTAGGGGATGACAGCTGAGGAATGTGACTGGCAGAATGTGGTGAAAGGATTGAAAGTAAGAAAGCACAGTGCAACTTCCAACTGAAAATGTAAGTCCTTCCGACAGTGCAAATAGACAAAGTGCAAGTAACAGCTTTAGCTTGAATAGGTTAGACGCTGAAATAAAGGCCAAAGTATAGTCCAGGAACAGAATTTAAGCATAAAAGTTGTATTTCGTATAGGTAATACTCTGACGGAAACATTTCATAAGCCATAAAGCCCTAAACTCAAAGATGCAGCAGGAAAACTAGGGAAACTAAACTACTGTGCCTGCAGCCTGAATGATGTTTCAGGGGTTTCGTATTTTAAGGTGAGACCTGTTTTTTTCCTAAGCAATGTTGAATTCAATTAAAAGCAAATCCCACAATGCTTTGTTGGTTTGGTAGGTCTCGAATGACATTACTTTAACAATGCTATTTAAATAGGATGCAGATAACATTGTCTAAAAGATCCCCTTTTGATTTTTAAGTGCAATCCAGAATCTACCCTGAAGAAAACCATAGAGTAAACATCTTTTTTAAGTGCTGTATAAATCTAAAACTAAATCTATATAATTATTCATTTTGTCCTCCACTCACCAAGCCTCGGTGTAATACCCTGTGACTGCACATTAGCTGTGGCTTGAAGTTGCAGTTTGAGATGCTACTTATAAACAATCCATCAGACAGCTCTCTGTGAGGCAGGTGTGATACATAGAGTCATAGAGATGTACAGCATGGAAACAGACCCTTCAGTCCAACTTGTCCACGCCATCCAAATAATCTAAATTAATCTAGTCCCATTTGTTAGCATTTCACCCATATACCTCTTAAATCTTTCCTATACATATACCCATCCAAATGCTTTTTAAATGTTGTAATGGTATCAGCCTCCACCACCCACTTTGGCAGCTTCCTCATATACACATCATACTCTGTGTGAAAGAGTTGCCCCTTAGTTTCCTTTTAAATCTTTCCCCTCTCACCTTAAACCTATGCAGTTCAGTTTTGGACTCCCTTACCCTGGGGAAGAGAACTTGGATATTCACCCTGTCCTTGATTTTATAAACCTCCATAAGGTCATCCCTCAGCTTCCAATGGTCTGAGGAAAATAGCCCAAATCTATTCAGCCTTTCGCTATGGTTCCAACCCTCCAATCCTAGCAACATCATTAAATCTTTTCTGAACCTTTTCAAGTTTCACAACAGCTTTGTTTAATAAATGGGATGACCACAGCCCCAGTTTAATTTAAGCACATTCACAGCACTGATCATATGTGCTAAGTTTCTGTCCTTGCAGCTCACAATTCAGAGATAGTATGAACTGCAGATCTGGAGGGAGGAGGGTAACTTCTTCAGGGTAGGCATCCTTAATGTTATGCCTGTAAGGAGCCTGAAGTCAGGCAATCACGGCATGGTGGCTCAGTGGTTAGCACTGCATTCTCCCTGTGTCTGTGTGGGTTTCCTCCGGGTGCTCCAGTTTCCTCCCACAGTCCAAGGATGTGCAGGCTAGGTGGATTGGCTGTGCTAAATTGCCTGTAGTATCCAGGGGTGTGTGGATTATAGGGGAATGGGTCTGGGTGGGATGCATCAAGGGGCGGTTTGGACTTGTTGGTCTGAAGGGCCTGTTTCCACACTGTAGGGAATCTAATTTAATCTAATCTAATCATGTATTGACAGCTTGCTGCACACTTCATTCCTTAATTTAAGAAAATTAAAATTTTGGGCAGCTGATCTAAAAATATTTGCAGGATTGCTCCTCAACTTAACTACGTCACATCAGCACGGAGAATTAATTCACCATTAGCAGCATCAGGTTAGTTGACTAAATATTTCAATAAGCAGTGCTGAAGGGGTCTTGCTCAAATTGAGTTTACTGCAACTTTCATTAAATGTGAAAAGTCCATATAACTTTACTTGCTAATGCTTGCTGGTGTATTACACAGTGATATTTGACAAAAGAAGGGAAATCAGGATCATTTCTGCGTAATGCAACACAGCCTGCATTTACACTAAGCATGGCTGGTGTACCACCAATTGCAATGGAAACCAGTTTCTTGATTGGAATGTTTTTCTCAAGCATGTACTTTCCGAATTCATCGTAGATATCCTCATTCCTTGTTCTCTCTTTAAAGGGCAAAAAGGTGAGAAGATCCTCTTTAGTTATAGTCATAAAATATGGAAACAGACCCTTCAGTCCCATGCTGACTATGTTCCCAAATTAAATTAGTCCCATCTGTCTGCTCTTGCCCATATCCCTCCAAACCTTTCCTATTCACAAACTTATCCAAATGCCTTTTAAATGTTGTGACTGTACCTGCATCCACCACTTTCTCTGGCAGTTCACTCCACACATGAACCATACTCTGTGTTTTTAAAAAAAAAGTTGCCCTTTTATGTCCTTTTTAAATCTTTTTCCTCTCTCCTTAAAGATGTCCCCTAGTTTTAAACACCCCCACAGGAGGGAAAAGTCCCTTGACATTCACCTTATCAATGCTCCACATGATTTTATAAACCTCAATAAGGTCTCCCCTCAACCTCCTATCCTCCAGTGAAAAAAGCCCGGTCTATGTCCTTCAATCCATGCGCAAAAACGATCAGCCGGGCTGTGCCAGTTATGTCATTGGGTTCTTGAACCGTATTGAGGAGCATTTGCAGTCCTTCGGGCCCTGCTGTAGTGTCTTCAGATAATTAATTCCACTCATCTTGCTACCGTAGAAGGACCAAGTGACATGCTGTGGATTGCTGTTGTTCCTTAAAGTACTTAAATAAAGAGTCGGTGGGCATAGTCATCGTTTCGTTAATTACTTTGCCCTCTTCACCAAGAATGATTTATTGTTTTGTGCCAGAAGATAGCAAACAGGAAATGATGCTTCTGTACTGGCCTTGCTTTTTCCTGCTGTTTTAGGGGGGAAAAAAACTGAGCTTTTAAAACAGCCTTCAGTTCATCAACATTTTGTCTGAAGCATGCTGTCAAGCGTAAACTATGCTTCAGTTTACTGTACATCATTGTATGGTGTCACTCCAAATTCCCCTTTCTACTTAGCAATATACTTTAGTGACATGGGGTAAATGTTCTATTCTTTCACAGTTATGAACAGAAACTCATTTTCCCACAAGTGTGGAAGTTGTCCATTTTTGCTTTCTCTTCAGATGGTCCAGGTTCATCACTCATCAATATTGCTTCACGGTGTTGTTCGTGATGTCACTCTGCAGGTTAGCCTCTACATCGCACCTCCGGACCATCCAGAATGTTGCTGGTTGCTTAGAACGCACTGAGGAGCATAAATATTTCCCAGGATGTTGCCAGGAATGGAGGGTTTAAGTTATAAGAAAAGGCTGGGACTTTTTCACTGGAGCATAGGAGATTGAGAAGGTGATCTTACAGAGGTTTATAAAATCATGAGGGGCATAGACAGGGCTAGTGGTAGATGTCTTTTCCCTAGGATGGGGCATTTCAAAACTGGTGTTATATTTTTAAGGTGAGAGGAGAGAGATTTAAAAAGACATGAGGGGTAATTTTTTTACATGGAGGTGGTTCGCGGGAGGAATGAATTTCCCAAGAAAGTGGTGGATGCGGGCACAGTTACAGCATTTAAAAGAAACTTGGATAACTACATGAATAGGAAAGGTTTGGATGGATATGAGCCAGGACCAAGCTGTTTAGTTTGGAATTATGTTCGGCTTGGACTGAAGGGTCTGTTTCCATGCTGTGTGACTCTGATTACAGTATACAAACTTCCCACATCAAGCCCTAATATATTTTTGTTAATTTGTTTGTATTGCCATCACAAACGTACTTTACCCTCCAGTGATAGTCTATCTGGACCAAAGTGTAATAGGATGCAGTAGGTTGGTAAATCCTGCTAAGGCTTGTCTTTAGCCATGCAGCGTGTAGAACTGGAGGTAATATAGCAGCATGGTGATCAATATACATGTGGCAAGTGAATGTGGACGGTCAATGAGATCTGCTGTCACAGATTCTACAATCAACCTGTCGATCACAATCTATGTGTTAGGGCTCACAGGATTAGATCATCAGAGAAGGGTGTTGTATCGACAAGAACAAAAATTTTGGAACTTGTTTTATCAGTCGAATTGGATAGTTGCTCAGACTAGACTAGACTAGACTACCTTCTTCATGTGTTGGAGATTGTAAACTTGATGTAACACTCTAAAGTCAAAAATGTTTTAGGTGCAAATAAAGTATTGAAAGCGACTAAACCTGAAGCAGTGTGCACCTGTGTTCTGATCGTTGGATTACCCAAAAAATATTTTTAGCGATGCTTCTAGTGCTAATCTCCCTGATGAGTGTTTATTTGCAGCATTTTCATAATATTTCTGATTGGTGAAAATAGGAAATGTTGCTATTCAGCATTGGAAACTCAGAAAATGAGGGTTATTGAAAGTGTTTTAGTTGCTTAATGACTGACTCATAAGAAGCCACACAATCATGATTGGTTGAATGTCATCCTCCTGGAATGTAATTAACTGTGATCTTTTATTATCAACCCACATTATTGTAAAGCTGCTTCATCATCTAGAACTTTCAGTTCATTACTCCTATATTTCTCATCATTCTCGGCTAGTGGTAAACCTGTAATTCTCAAATATTTTCTCTTAATGCTGTTAAGCTCCAGATTTAGCCACATTTGAAGGGATTGAATCTAGATTTATAATGCTGGACGTTTTGCAAAGTTCAAACGGGGCTTAGCACATAAATACTGCCTGGTATGCAATAACAATCTGCTGTACACATATGTCCAATAGCCATTTGTCAAAACATTGTTAATGTCCAACGTTCTTATTACAGAATGTTTGAGGTGGTTGAGTTTATGTATGTTTTTGTTATCTCTTTCAGGGCTCTTCACCCTGCTGGTAGAAGATTTTGGTAAGTACCTGCTTACAATACAGTTCCTGTATTTCAATTAAATATAGGAACTTGGCCAATTGTGTTATTGGAGTGTTCTCAAAACCTGTCCTAAAATCTCTATGCTGCATTGTGCCATTCATCAGGAATTTGATTCAAGCTAATTGGCATTGGCTTCTCTATTCTCTCACCTAGGTGTAAAAGGTGTTCAAGTGGAAGAGATCTATGACCTACATTGTAAAGTTCAGGGGTATGTCCTTTTGATTTGTTTTTGCTTTTTTTTTCCTTTACTTCCTGTTGTCTTCTTTCCTTCAAGGTGGTGGTGTGGACTCAAGTCCTATCTGCCATGGTGGTGTGTCATAACATGTCCAAACTGGCTGTTTTACTTTCTTCGTAGTGCTGTTCAGTGGTCACCCTTTGCTAACCACCCAGGCCATTCCAATTATAGGCGCTTGGATCTTGGAGTGTACTGAAGTATAGGGTATTACAACCAAAGTGATGCTCTTCTTTCCAGGCACAAATACTGCTCAGCAAAGTTTAGTGAAGAGGAATGGGACCACTGGCTGATTATTTTTAATCCTTTCCAGCTGATACTAATTGTAATGCCTTTTTTCACCACATTAACTATGTTAGCTCACACTGGGAGTCAAACCAGGTAGCTTCTGATCCCAATAACTCTGTTCCAGGTTGTTATGTATGAATCATAATCCTAGTGAATGGTAACTCCAATGTATGTGTGCATTGTTGCAGTAGGGGGTGGTATTTTCTGCGTTCAGAGATAGCCAGGAAATTCTTGCCATCTCACAAGTTTCCCAGCAAGTGATTAAGCCCTGATTGTGCTAACCCATGCACAGAAGAGCATATAAACAGAAACTGCAGAGCTTTAGAGATAAACAAGCAAGACGGTGTATAGGAGTTCACTGAACTGTAATCCTAAACTCCAACTTCACATCCAGATGCTGCCATGTTGAATAGCTACTGAGTATTTGAAAATGAGGCGGGTTCCTCGGGTGAGAAAGCAGAAATCCGAAGCCCACTCTAGACAATCACAGTGGGTGACATCCAACTGGAGAGCCAGGACTGACAAGAGTCACCATTGACTTGGGTGGTATTCTCACCTAGAAGCCAGAAGGGCCATGTAGTTTGGGCCCCAGTCCATATAACCCCGGCTCTGAATACAGGGTTGTCATCACGTGGGAGTACTTGTGTTGTAAAGGGTTGGGGGCCACACTTTAGCATTGTTTGAATGTACACCTAAAATAGATCTTTGAGGAAAGCATTGGGAAACTACCACTATTTCTCTTCTGTGTAAGTAGTTCAAGAATCTCATATGTCAGACTTCAGTTAGGACCTGCCTTAGGGGCCGAATACAAGAGCTGTACTCTCCCAGGGCGAAGTCCGTTTGACTTGGAGCCAGTATGCCAGCTAAAACTTTGGCAAATGTTTAACCAACATTATAACTTCGTTCTTCCATTTTGACATGTCTCAGAAAATAATTGTCTCTACAACTTGAGGGATTGAGTACCGCTGGGATTTAAGAAGCTGAGCTTCATGAGGTTTAGTCAAGAGGTCTAGAACCTTTCCAGACTATAGATTTTACACAGACCCCAGTTTCACCAACCTAGACAACGGTTTACCTCTCCTTGGAAATGTCTTGTGGGACTGACAGAGCAATTCATTATCCTGTGAGAGCACAAGGAAGGTGTACCTGATAAGTGGTGTATTTCTTGCAAAGTGGATTGGCACAACAGTTTTGTCAGGCGGAATTAGAGACTTGATGTGCCATTTTCTATTGTCACGTGTACTGGCACAGTTAACAGATTCTGCCCATCCAGGTGAGCCATTTGAAATATAGAATTCCAGTCATAGTTGCATAACTGTGCCTTTAAAAAATTGTGATGTGGGCACGACATTTATCCAGCACTTAGTGCAGCATTTTAAATAGAGTGCAGGGAGAATGGGCGCAAATAGAAATGAATGAAAGCAATTTAGTTACTCATTACAAAGACATTGCAGGATAACATGGATTGGTACCTGAATATTGACTGAGACAGGAATTTTTGAAAGGGCAGGAAGCTAGGAGGGATGCAGGGGTGACTCGGCGGTATTAATACAATTGAGAGGGATGAACTGAGTTCAGGAAGCCAGGATTTGGAAACTGCTTGGTAGAGATGAGAAATTACAAAGGAAAGACGTCACTTTTGGGATGCAGAATTAGAGTGTAAAAGAGGGTCGTAAGCCTTTGGAACTCTTCCTGGAAAGGTGTTGGAAGCAGGGCCTTTGATTATTTTCTAAGGCAGATGTGGGTAAAACGTGGGTAAGCAAGGTTATCAGGTATAGGCAGGAACACTGATTCAAGGTTACAATCAGAACAGAGATGTTCTTATTAAAATGCCAAGCAGGTTCAAAGGATTGAATGGCCTACCCTTGTTCCTTTTTTTTTGTGTACGTTATATTTGAACATTTCAGGATAAGTTGAGAATGCCATTTTTTAAAAAAAACACATTTTGGGGATTTTTAACTTTTAGAAATAAAGCCATAGAGTACAAAATCAAAAAGATCAATCCAAACCTTTAAAATTCACAGATTAGACCTTAGTTGAATATTGTGCTCAATTCTGTCCACCGCGCTTTCTGAAGGATGTCAAGGCCTTAGAGAATGTGGTGGAGATGCTAGAGTGATAATGTGATGGGAGCCTGCAGTTACCTGGAGAGACCCGAGAAACTGGGCCTCCTCAGTTGAGATGGCTGGGGATAAATTTGACAGAGGTGTTCAACGTCATGAATAGTTTTAATAGTTTCCCTTTATTGACTCTGCCTCCAGTAGCAGAAAGGCACAGAATAAAGATAATTAGCAAACAAATGGAGATGGCACAAGGAAATCATCCTATACAATGAAATATAGTCTTCAGAAATGCACTGTTTGAATGGAAGCAGATTCAGTAAGTCATTTCCAAAGGGCATTAGGATAAAAGCTTGATGGCCATGAGAAAAGAACAGGAAAGCAGGACTCATTCAATAAGGCTTTGCATGGTAGACTGGTTAGTAAGGTTAGATCACATGGGACCTGGGTGAGCTGACCAGTTGAATGTAAAATTGGCATGAAAGTGTGAGACAAAGTGTGGTGGTAGACAGTTGCTTTTCACATCGGAGCCCTATGACCAAAGGTGTGCCACAAGAATTGGTTAGGTCCACTGCTTTTCATCATTTCTACAAATGATTTGGATGTGAATGTAGGAAACATGGTTTGTACATTTGCAGGTGACACCAGAATTGATGGTGTAGTGGACAATGAAGATTTTCTCAGAGTACAATGAGACCTTGATCAGATGGGCCAACGAGCTTGACAATTGGCAGATGGAGGTTAATTTAGATAATTATGGGGTGTTGCATTTTGGTAAGGTAAAACAGGACGTGTACAGTTAATGGTAGGGCCCTGGGGAGTGTTAGCCGAATAAAGAGACCTAGGGATGCAGGAGGAGCCTCAGTTCTTGGAAGTGGAGTCACAGATAGACAGATTGGTGAAGAAGGCGTTTGGCGCACTTTCCTTCATTGGTCAGATTGTTGAGTATTGGAGTTGGGACATCACGTTGTGGCTGTAAAGGACATTGGAGAGGCCACTTCTGGAACATTGCATTCAATTCTGGTTGCCCTGCTATAGGAAGGAGGGTTTGTATTGTAAGAGAAAGATGGGATGTGCTGGGGCTTTCTTCCCTGTAGAGTCGGAAGCTGAGGGGGTGACCTGATGGAAATTTTTAAAATCATGAGGGGCATGGATAGTATGAATAACCAAGGCCTTTTTCCCTTGAGTAGAGGAGTCCAAAGCTAGAGGACATAAGTTTAAGTTGAGAGGGAAAAGATTTAAAAAGGACCTGAGTGTTAACTTTTTGACTTAGAAAGTGGTGTATGTTTGGACTGAGCTGCCAGAGGAAGTGGTGGAAGTGGGTACAATTGCAGCATTTAAAAGGCATCTGGATGAGTAAATGAATAGAAAAGGTTTACGAGGACATGGGCTGAAAGCTGGCGGATGGGACTAGGTCAGATTGGGCTGTCTGGTCAGCGCGGACAAATTGGGCCAAAAGGCCTGTTTCAGTGCTATTTGTCTCTTATGACTCTATAATCATTGAACTCTTACAAAGAGCTGGTACGAACCAGATGGGCAGAACAGTTTCCTTGTTTGTAGTAGATTCTAGATCTGTTGTTGAAATGATTATGGAGGGCCGTCTCCTTGAAGCAATGCAGTCTACATTTTCATTGCAAATTTATAGTGCAGGAATCGGAGAATTTTGATTGGATGTAGCTGTTTCGGCAAATCCACTTTAGACACGTAGGAATATTTCAAATAACAGTTGATAAGAGTTCAGGAGCAGCATGTTCCTGCAAGAATGAAGGATGGGTATGGCAAGTTACACGAACCTTGGATGACCAGGGATGTTATGACCTTGGTCAGAAAGAAAAAGGAACCATACATAAGGTCTAGGAGGGTGGGAACTGACAAAGCCCTTGAAATATATAAGGAAAGTAGGAAAAAACTTAAATAGGGAATTAGAAGGACTAAACGGACTAAAGAAAAGCCAGGGGTTATGAAAAACCATTAGCAAACAGGATTAGGGAGAATCCCAAGACTTTCTGTACCTATATAAAAAGCAAGAGGGTAGCCAGGAAAATGGTTGGCCCACTCAAAGGCAAAAGAGGAAACCTATGTGTAGAGCCAGAAGAGGGGGGTGAGATCCTACATGAATACTTTGTATTGGTATTCGCCAAAGAGAAGGAATTGGTGGAGGATGATCTCCAGGAGGGGAGTATCAAGTTTCTAAGCCAGATTGCTATTAAAAAGGAAGAGCTGTTGTGCATCTTAAAAGGTATTATGGTAGATAAGTCCCCAGGTCCTGATGGGATCTATCCCAGAATATTGAGGGAGGCAAGAGAACAAATTGCTGGAGCATTGACAGACACCTTTGTATCCTGTTTGGCCACAGCTGAGGTCCCAGAGGACTGGGAAATAGCCAGTGTTGTCCCGTTGTTAAAGAAGGGTAACAGGGATAATCTAGGAAATTACAGGTCTGTAAACCTCATGTTGGTGGTAGGGAAATTATTGTAAAAGATTCTCAGTGACAAAACCTGTACACATTTAGTAGCAAATGGAATTTTTAACTACAGACACCCTGGTTTTGTGCAGGGGAAGTCATGCCTAACTTGATTGAGGTTTTTTGAGGAAGTGGCGACGAGGATTGATGAGAGAAAAATGCTTGTTATTTACATGGACTTCAGTAAAACCTTTAACAAGGTCCCTCATGGCAGACTGGTACAAAAGGTGAAGTCACATGGTATCCGGGATGAGCTGGCAAGGTGGGTACAGACCTGGCTTAGTCATAGGAGACGGGGTAGTAATGGAAGGATGCTTTTCAGAATCTAGGGTTGTGACTAGTGGTGTTCCACAGGGAATCACTGCTGTTCGTGGTCTGCATATATGATTTAGAGGAAAACATGGCTGGTCTAATTAGTAAGTTTGTGGGCAATACAAAATGGAGTTGTGGATAGTGACGAGGCTTATTAGAGGATACAGCAAGTTATAGATCAGTGGGAGGCATGGGCAGAAAAATGGCAGATGGTGTTTAATGCAGACAAATGTGAGGTGATGCATTTTGGAAGGTCAAGAACAGGCGGAAATTAGACTGTGAATGGCAGAATCCTTAGGAGTACTGTATTGAAATGCAAAGAGATCCGGACTCTCCAGTGTGTGAAAAAACTTGGCACCAAACCCAATACTGCAAACCCTTTTAAAAAAGGGATGATTACTTAACCTTACTATGTACCAAAAAAACTTCACAGAAACTAAAAAGATCCGATTATCCCCCCAAAAATTTCTTGAATATTTGTCTGAGAAAATAACAGGAAAGGTGAAATTTTTTTTAAAGGTATCAGTAGTGGGCTATTCAATATCAATAGCAGACATTTACATAGATCACCAATTTGGCAGTGCAGGTAGATAAGGTAGTAAAAAAGGAACCTATGGTATGCTTGCCTTCATTGGAAGAGGCATTGAGTATAAGGATAGACAAGTTATGCTGCAACTTTATAGAACTTTAGTTAGGCCACACTAGGAATGTTGCGTACAGTTCTAGTCACCACAATACTCGAGAGATGTGGATGCTTTGGAGATGGTGCAGAAAAGGTTTACCAGGATGTTGCCTGGTATGGGGGATTTCAGGTATGAAGAAAAGTTAGATAGACTGGGTTTGTTTTCACTGGAACACAGGAGATTGAAGGGTGACCTGATAGAAGGTTAGAAGATTGTGAATGGCATGGATAGAGTGGAATGTATGAGCTTTTTTCCCAGGGTGGAGGGGTCAGTTGCTTGGGGACACAAGTTCAAGGTGCAAGGTGGGGTGCGGGGAGTTTAAAAGAGATGCGCAAGGCAGATTTTTTTACACCACGGGTTGTAAGTGTCTGGAAACCTTTGGCAGAGGAAGTGGTGGAAGCAGACATAAGAGCTCAATTCAAAAACTACCTGAACAAATACACGAATAGAAAGGGAATAGAGGGATATGGATCCTGTAAGTGAAAACAGTTTTAGAATAGAAGGGCAAAATGTGTCAGCGCAGTTTTCAAGGGCTGAAGGGCCTGTTCCTGTCCTGTATTATTCTTTGTTCTTTATTTATCTGAGTGGCTCTAGGTTGAGCGACTTAAGAGGGCAATTGATGCTAGTAAGTCACATATCTGTATTTGTTGCAGACGAGTAAGAGTTGCATAATTCATTCCTGATGGGATACTACTGAACCATTTGGGTTTTCACAACAATCTGAAAGCTTCATAATCACTTTTCACACCAAGTTTTTCCGGTTCTTTTTGTGATTTCAAATTCCCAAGTTGCCATGATGATCCATTGTAACAAGCATTTTCTCTGGAGATAACATAGTGTCGAGCTGGAGGAACACAGCAGGCCAGGAAGCATCAGGGGAGCAGGAAAGTTGACATTTTCTGAAGAAGGTTCCCAACTCAAAATGTCAGCTTTCCTGTTCCTCTGAAGCTGCCTGACCTGCTGCGTTTCTGTAGCTCCACGCTCTGTTATCCCTGACTCCAGCATCGGCAGTTCTTACTTTCTCTAGGAATTACTGGTTTAGTAAGAATAACTACTATCTTACTGCAGTTACAAGCAACACAATATAAAACTGTGTCGGTTCACATGTGGTGTGATTTGTTTTCCCTTGGGGAATTTCAGTACCAATACACTTAATAAACCAAGTGACAACTTGGACTGCAAAGTGTAGACGACTTCAGATTCCATGTTCATTTCACTCAAGTCAGAGATGAGCTTAGCATCTGCTTACATAGTCACTGACCGTGGTGAGAGCGAAACTATACATAAACTGTTTGAAAAGAATTCCACTGTTATCAGAGTCAACTGGATTCCTGTTGTTTGGAATTCCCTGATCACTGCCAGCTGCTGGGCCCGAGATGCCACCGGAGGCATTCGGTTTTGGTTTATCATTTGATCCAAGTCACATGAGTCTGTCAAACTCATTGGTGCTCTCCCATCATGTTTGGCCTGGCAGGGTTACTTGAAAGTTGTAATTACAGCATTTGAAGAACTACATATTTGAGAATTTGTGCAGGCTACTGAACCGTAAACAATACATTATGAAACAAAGGGAACTCTCAGTTATGTTGCATCGCAACGTATCTCCGTTGGAAAGACCTCAATGTAGATGTTAAATATCAATCTGTGTGATGATTCTATCTATCCTGTGCTTTGTTGCATTGCATATGTAAGCAATGCGCAAACGAGTGTCTTGGCAATAAAATACTACGCGGTTCTTTAATATATAACTAGTGTTTCAGATTCAGTTATTTCAGTGCTCCTTTGGTGACTGACTCCTGCAAAGTCTGTAAATTTACCAAAACTGCGCTATCTCTGTTCTAATCCGCACCACGTTCTGACGACCCAAGAGCTTGTCCTGCACTCAGGATCTCAACAACCCCGATTTAAAATTATTAACTTTATATTTAAATCTCTTCATTGTGCTTAATAGCATTATAACACATCTCTATAAGTTTCCTCCTTCCTTTATCCCAATTCAGCAGCGATACCTTCCGCCTCTGGACCCTATAGAATTCTGTCTTAACTCTGTTTAATTCTCGGCCTCTCTGAAGCCCGATGCTTTTCATACACGTTTTTGGTTGCATTTTTCACTTTGTCCTTTTGTGGCTAGAGTCAATGTTTGTCTGATTATACCTCCTAATGCCTTTCAAAATGTTTTTCTCTGTTCAAGTGTATACATACAATTGTTAATGTGATACCAAATGTGCTGCCTCACATTGCTCCTACTGTCTTATGTTCAGCCCAGTGTATGGATTTATCTTCCTGTTTAAATGGATTGAAGAGCGAAGATCACGGCGCAAGGTGACACCCCTGGTGGATGAGACATCAGTAATCGATGAGGAAATTGTTAATGACATGTTCTTTGCTCACCAGGTAAGCTCTGACATTTCCAATGCTGTGTGTGCCAGGGTGGCGGGATAGTCTTGAGTTATAGAGTCATAAAGCATAATGTAATGCCATTTTGGCACATTTTTTTCTCTCTGAAACCAATCTAGTCACACATCCATTGATCTTTCCATTTCATTTTGCTAATTTCACCTTTTCACATATTTATCCCTGTTCTACTTTGAAACCTGTTAGCTTCAACCCTGGTTTTTATTTTTAAAAGTTTGTTCCTTGAGATTTTGATGTTCAGGGCTACATTTTGGGACTTAGGAGTTGTTTTTTCAGTCTCACTATAACATTTATTACATGACGCTATCACAAATTAAAAACACCTGTGTTTATATGACATATGGGGTATTTGGACACTCAGGGCAGAGTTAGAAGAATTTGTTAATATCCTCTGCAATCACCACCATTCTATTACACCTAAAAGCCACAACACACAAGGAAAACATTAATTTCAAAGACACCACAGAAATGTAAATTAGCACAAGTCACAGGCACAAATTGGCAACTTTTTCTTATAAATAACAACACAAGCTCCCACACAGAAAAAAGCCACCACCGTTAACACTGGTGACAACACAGCTAATGCATTCCTATTGGCTGTGCACAAAACTGGAACATCTTTTACCACCTAACAATAAGGGGTTACCCAAAAAACAGACTTGAGGCAAGAAGTTTTCTCACATGCAGTCATGAGTCTTTGGAATTCTCATCCTGAAAAGGCATGAAAGCAGAGTTTGAAAACCTTTTAAGACAGAGGTATATAGATTCTTGGTCAGCAAGAGTTAAAAGATGATCAGGGTTGGGTGGAAAGTGAATTTAAGGTTGTACTTAGATCAGCCATGATCTTGTTGAATGGTGGAGCAGACTTGAGAAGCTGAATGGTGTCTTCCTGCTCCTTGTCCATACGTTTATATTTCAAGCAGACAGTTTACTGCATATCTGATTTCAAATCCAGATTTAAATTTAACAATTGATGCAGCATTCATTACAATATAGTAGCTCCTGAAAGTTTTTAAAATCACTCATGGGATCCAAGCATCACTGGTTGACCAGCATTTATTACCTGTCCTTAGTTGCCCTCAAGAAGGTGGTGGTGAGCTGCCTTCTTGAACCCTTGCTGTCAACATGCTGTAAGTTCCCCAGAATTTTGGCACCGTGACCATGAAGGAACGGTCCTATATTTCCAAGTCGGGATGGTGAGTGGCTGGAAGGGAACTTGTGCTGCCTTGTCCTTCAAGACTAAAGCGTTCATGGGTTTGGAAGGTGCAGTCTAAGGATCTTTTGGTGAATTTCTGCTGTGCATCTTGTGGATAGTACACACTGCTGCGACTAAGTGTCTGGGGTGGATGGAGTGGATAGTCGTGGATGTGGTGCCATTCAAGCGGGCTGTTTTGTCCCGTTTGGTGTCAAGCTCCTTGAGTGTTGTTGGAGCTGCGCTGATCCAGGCAAGTGGGGAGTATTCCGTCACTCTCCTGACTTGTGCCTTGTAGATGGCGAACAGCCTTTTGGGAGTCAGGAGCTGAGTTACTTGCTGTATCCGTAGCCACTGACCTGTTCTTGCAGTTAATACATTTATATGGTGTGGCCAGTTGAGTTTTTGGTCAATGATAAACCCCTCCCGCCCCACCCCCGCGCTGGGATGCTGGTAGTAGGGGATTCACTGATGATAACACCATTGAATGTCAAGGGGCGATGGTTAGATCGTCTTTTATTGGAGATGGTCTTTGCCTGACATTTGTGGGGCATGAATGCTGCTTGCCACTTGTCCGCCCAAACCTAGAACATGGATTCCTTCAGTATCTGAGGAGTCATGAATAATGCTGACCATTGTGCAAGAAGGTTATGATGGAGCTGTTTATAAAGTTAGTTAGGCCACAGCTAGAGTGCTGTGTGCAGTTCAGTTCACCACACTATAGGAAGACTGTGATTTTAACTTTGATTTTCTTCTTCACGGATGCTGCCAGACTTGTCGAGCTTTTTCAGCAACTTCTGTTTCTGTTTCTGCATCAGCAAAGATTTCTGGCTGAGAATTTCATAACCTAAATATGCCTATTTTCTAGCTTTATCTTGACATTTATGTCCTCTGGTTAACTTCTCATTAACAGCAGGATTATGGAACCAGGAAATGGCAGAGGAGTTTGAAAGATATTTTGCATCATTCTTTACAGTAGAAGACGCTTAGAACATCATAATATCAAAGAGTACAGGGGAGGAATTAAACTCAATCACCGTTACGAGAGAAGTGGTATTTAATAAACTAGTGGAGCTGAAAGGAGTTATGTCTCCGGGCCCCGATGGCTTACACCCTAGGATCCTAAAAGGGATAGCCACAGAGATTGTGGGTGCATTGGTTGTAGTTTTCCAAAAATCTTTGGATTCTGGAGAAGATTAGAAACTTGCCAATGTGACATTCCTATTCAAATTCTATCATGGGTGAAAAGCAGGTTACATAGACCAATGAGCTTAACACCAAGTGTTGGAAAAGCATCAGAATCAATTGTGAAGGAAGTTAGAGGAGAAAGTTTCGAAAATCAGAATCTGAATATTTTGTTAGAATTTTTCAAGGAACCTTCAACACGTGTGGATAGAGGGGAATCAGAAGAGATGTTGTATTTAGCCTTCCAGAAGGCATTCAGTAAGGACCTCTAAAAAGGTAAAGTCATAAGAGGCCATGCTGTTGAATGTAGGACAGCAGCATGGATAGAGAATTGGCCACTGGCAGGACACAGCAAGGTTGGATAAGGGGTTCTTTTCAAGCTGGTGAACTTTGACCAGTGGGGTTCTACAGGGTTTAGTGCTGGAACGCAAATATAGCCATATTTGCAGATGGCACTAAAATAGTTGGAAAGGCACTCTATGAGATACAGTTTACATAGAGATATTGACAGTTTAAGTAAGTGGGCAAAAAGTTGGCAAATGCTGTATAATGTGGGAAAATACGAAATTGTTCATTTTGGAAGGCAGAACAAAAGAACAGAATGTTACTTAAATGGAGAAAAGTTGTAGAAAGCTGCTTGTAGAAAGGGAACTTGTAGGTATTTGTGCAGCAGCGATTGAGTGTAAGAGGTAGCGCAGTGGCTCATTGAGTTAGCACTGATGCCTCACAGCGCCAGGGACCCAGGTTCAATTCCAGCCTCAGGCAACTGTCTGTGTGGAGTTTGCACATTCTCCCTCTGGGTGCTCCGGTTTTCTCCCACAGTCCAAAAATGTGATGGTTAGGTGGATTGGCCATGCTAAATTGCCCATAGTACCTCGGGTGCGAAATGCAGCGATACGGTTAGGGCGTGGATCTGGGTGGGATGCTCTTCGGAGGGTTGGTGTATACTCAATGGGCTGAATAGCCTGCTTCCACACAGTAGGGATTCTGTGATGAAGATGAAGGAAGTCTGACTGCAACTGTGCACGGTACAGGTGAGACCATATCTGGAGCACTGTGGGCAGTTTTGGTCCCCAAATTTAAGGAAAAATATTATTTCATCGGAGGCAGTTCAGAGAAGGTTCATTTGAATGATCCCTGGGATGGAGGAATTGCCTGATATGCAAGCGTTAAATAGATTGGGACTCCACTGACTGGAATTTGGAAGAATAAGAGTTGATATCATTGAAACATGTTGGATTTTCAAGAGGCTTTACAGAGTAAATACTGAGAGGATGTTTCCCCTCTCAGACTAGGACCAGAGGGTATAGTCTCAGAATTAATGGGTGCCAATTCAAGGCTGAGATGAGGAGAAATTTCTTCTCTCAGAGGATTGAGAGTGATGGGGCTGGAGTCATTGTGTATATTTAATGCTAAGATAGATGGATTCTTGATCAGCAAGGGAATCAAGGGCAATAGGGATAGGGCAATAAAATGGAGGTGAGGATTGTCGGATCAGTTATGATTCTATTGAATGATGGGGCAGGCTGGAGGAACTGAATGGCCTAAATGGCCTGTTCCTGTTTACTATGGTCTTTCTTATGGTCTTATCGCTATTAACCCTCTCAAATTCTTAAAGAGACTAAAGGACAGTTAAGGATGGTCAATAAAATGCTGGTTTGGCCAGAGATGCCCATACCCTGTGAAGAGGCTGATTAATTTGATAATCCTGCTGTGGAATGCACTGACAGAATTAGTGATTGACCCTGTCAGCATTTTAATTGTGGTAAGTAGGTATTTGTAGGAGAACAGAATTATTGGATAAGAGGAAAGGGGTGCACAGAAGAATTTGGAATACTCCTTGTGTGAAAGATAAATGCCAAGGTGGACTGGATTTACAAAGCGACTTGTTTCTGTTGTATTTTCTATGTATTAACTAATTCCTTTAGACTTAGTGGAAATAACACGCCAATTTAAGATTGTCCTAATAATGGTTATTCCTGTTCCTGGTCTCATCTTGATCAGTCTGTTTTTGCACCCAGTCATTTTTTGCACCCAGTCATTTTCTACCCTTTGTATAGTGACAAAAGCTATCCTTCTGTTAGTGGCACCACCCCTTGATGACCCATGCATCTGCATATCAGGGCTGTTCTGCTCCTCGACTCCATTTAGAATCCCTGACTGCTTATGTCTTTCCCTCTGCTGTTTTTTCACTATCTTTGGAATAATTTATCATGCTTCCCTCAATTATCATTACCAGTTCTTTATGGCACTAACAGATCTTTATATTGTTTCACTAATTTCAATGTCCAGTCCATTTATGTAGCTTGAGTAAATAAAAACAGCCCTTAAACAGACTGCTTGGAATTCCACACTCCACATTCATCCAGACTTTTGTCTTCTACCCTTCAATCAATTCTGTATCTACCACGCCATATTACATACATTTCCATATGCCCCAAGTCTCTGAGGAAGTAGCTTTTGCAAATCCATGTGAACAACAACCTCTGCATCTTGCTTATCTACCTTCAGTTGTTATCTTGAAGAATTCTATCAGGAATGCCTAACATATCCTATGTTTTAGCGACCTGTGCTGACTGATCCTGATTAATTCAGGTTGCTTCAAGCGCACAGCAATTTAATTACATTTTTTTTGATTTTGTCTCAAAAGCTGATTCCAAACTCGTGTGCGACGCACGCTTTGCTCAGCGTCCTCCTGAACTGTGATAATGTGGAGTTGGGTCCCACCCTCAGCCGGATGAAGGACTTTACCAAAGGTTTCAGCCCTGAGGTATGGATTTACTTTGAGAATGTCACATATTGGGCTGAAAGTGCTTTGATTTCTTGAGTTGTTGGCATTGACTTTAAGAGCCACCGTAAAAATGCAGAACTGAATATCCTTTGAATCTGCTCATTCAAGAAGCAGCTATTTACAAATAAATCTTTCACTGTTCAGCGTAGCCACAATATTTTTATGAAGCTGCCAAGGCCACTTTAGCCTCAGTTTTCCCAAACTAAATGAAAAACTGCCTATGGTTAATGGTGCATTTTTCTAAGCACTGAATACTTTCATACCTCTTTGCAAATTCTAGGATTTTTCATTTCTTCTTTGGAAAAATAGTTGGTTTCTAATTACTGTAAGAATGCAATACCAACCCCCAGGGCACATGCTATGAACCATACTCCAGCTCAGTTCCTTATGAGTGTCTCATTAGATACCGGAGACAAAATCTTTCCTTTTGTTTGGTGGCAGGGAATACTGTGTAAATACCACAAAACCCCAGTTGGCATGGCTCCCTGTCACTGCTCCATCTGCAGGCAAGTTTCCCAGAAGTGGACTGCCAATGGATTTAACTTGCTTAACAGCTGTCTGAGAGCACAGTCGTTTCGAAGAGTTTTTACAATCTCCTACCTCCTTCATAGAGTCATATAGCACAGAATAGGGCCATCAGCCCATTGTACCTGCACCAACAAAAACAAACCCATCGTCGATCTGCAGTATTTCTGCCATTTCTGAGGTAGGGCCACAACCCAGAACATCAGCTTTCGTACTCCTCTGATGCTGCCTGACCTGCTGTGTTCCTCCAGCTCCACACTGTGTTTTATCTATCTACGTTCCGCTTTCCAACACTTGGCCCATAGCTTTGAATGATATGATATTTCAAATGCTTATCCATGTACTTTTTAAAGAGTAGTGAGGCTTTCTGCCTCTTTATTACCCTCGGAGGCAGTGCTTTCCAGACCACCCCCCCCCCCCCCCCCCCACCCCACCAACCCCTGCCTAGCCCTCTGGATTAAAGAAAATTCCTCAAATCACCCTGAAACTTCCTGCTTTTCAAATTAACATTATGCCCGCTCATTATTGACCCTTCAACTAAGGAGAACAATTTCTTCCTATGAGTCCTGTTCATACTCCTCATAATTTTATTAATCTCTATCATGTCCCACCTTCGCTTTCTCTGATCCAAAGAAGACAAACCAAACTTATCCAGCTCCTCTTCATAGCTAAACTGCTCCATCCCAGACAGCATCCTAGTGAATCTAAAAACCGAAAGAACTGCAGATGCTGTAAATCAGGAACAAAAACAGAAGTTGCTGGGAAAGCCCAGCAGGTCTGGCAGCAACTGTGAAGGAAAAAACAAAGTTAATGTTTCGGGTCTGGTGACCCTTTCTTAGAACGGATATTCCTCTATAAAGTTCTGGAGTAGATTTGTAGCTCAGGTTGTGGGTGTTGAGGTTCGTTGGCTCGCCGAGCTGGTTTGTTGTTCCGCAGACATTTCGTTACCATGCTTGGTAATATCATCATCATCATCATTAGCAGCCTCTGATGAAGCATCGGTGTGTTTTCCCGACTGGTTATTAAACTCTGAGTCCATTGCGATGGATTGCCTCACTTCCGGGTTTCCTCTGTAGTGGAATGTATATGGGGTCAAGTTCAATGTGTTTATTAATAGCCTGCTTTGTGGAGTGCCGTGCTTCCAGGAATTCTCGTGCTTGTCTCTGCCTAGCCTGTCCCAGGATCTTGGTGTTGCCCCAGTTGAAGTGGTGGTTCTCCTTGTCCGTGTGGATTGAGATGAGTGAGTATTAGCCGTGTCTTTTTGTAGCCAGTTGGTGTTCATGTTCTCTTGTTGTTAGTTTCCTTCCTGTTTGTCCGATGTAGTGTTTCTCGCAGTCTCTGCAGCAGATCTTGTAGATGATATTGGTCCTGTCCATGGCGGGGAGTGGGCCTTTAGTTCGGGTGAGCCCTGTCGTAGGATTGATGTGGGTTTGTGTGCCATCCTGATGCCCAATGGTCGTAGAAGTCTTGTGGTGAGTTCTGACGTGTTCCTGATGTAGGGTAGTGTGATGAGTGTGTCGGGGTGTGTAGAATCTTTCTGATGCTGTTCTTGTAGGCATCTCCGGACCCAGTTCTTTGGATATCCGTTATCTTTGAATACCTGGAAGAGATATTCATCTTCTCAGCATAGTTTTGTGCTGCTGCAGTGTGTTGTTGCCCTTTTTAAATAGTGTTCGCGCTAACACTCTGCAGCAACATGGAACTACGCCGAGAGGAGGAGGAATATCTCTTCCGTGCTTTCGAGGACAATGGACAGGTGCTCACCCGAACTAAAGACCCACTCCTCGCATGGACAGGACCAATGTAATCTACAAGATCCCCTGCAGAGACTGCAAGAAACACTACGTCGGACAAACAGGAAGGAAACTAACAACAAGAGAACATGAACACGAACTGGCTACAAAAAGACACGACTAATACTCACTCATCTCAATCCACATGGTCAAGGAGAACCACCACTTCAACTGGGATATGCGAGACAGGGACAAGCACGAGAATTCCTGGAAGCATGGCACTCCACGAAGCAGGCTATTAATAAACACATTGAACTCGACCCTATATACATTCCACTCTGGAGGACACCCGGAAGTGAGGCAATCCATCGCAACGGACCCCACAGTTTAAAAAGCCAGGTGGGAAAACACACTGACCCTTCATCAGAGGCTGCAATGAGGATGTTACCAAGCATGGTGACAAAACGTCTGCGGAACAACAAACCAGCTCGGTGAGCCATCCAACCTTAAGACATTCCTCTAGTGTATTCACATACTTCCTCTAATCATAGAATCTCTACAGTGTGGAAACAGGCCCTTCGGCCCAACAAGTCCACACTGACACCCAGAGCATCCCACCCAGACCCATCTCCCTAATCTCCACATCCCTGAACACTACAAGCAATTTAGCATGGCCAATCATAATCTGCACAATTTTGGACTGTGGGAGGAAACCCATGGAGACATGGAGAGAATGTACAAACTCCAGTCACCCGGGGGGGTGGAATCGAACCTGGGTCCCTGGAGCTGTAAGGCAGCAGTGCTATCCACTGAGCCACTGTGTGCAGAATGCCACACAATGTCGCCTATCCAAAGTACTGTGCAGCTCTAACACAATCTCCCAGGTCTTATAATTGATGAAGCCAAGTGTCCCATATGCCACCTTAACCATCCTATTAACCTGACGTACTGTCTTCAGGGATCAGTTGACAGTTTCTGTCTCTTGCTCTGAGCTTCCTGGGGTTCTGCTGTACATTGAGTACTCCCTTGTCTTATTACTGCTTCCAAAGTTACCTGTTCACATTTCAGGGTTAAATTCCATCTGCCATTGATCTGCCCATCTGGCCAACCCACCTATATCTCTGTGTAGCCTGCAGATTTACTTATAGTCTCTTCACATTTTCATCTATTTCGTTTATGAATATACAAACTATAAGGGACCCAGCCCTGATCCTTGTGATGTGCCACTGGTCACCAGCCTCCAGTCACAAAAACAGCCATCTGCTAGCACTCTCTGACTCTTGCCATTCAGCTAATTTTGATCAAACTTCCCAAGTTACCCTGGATCCCATTAGCTTTTAGCTCTTTATCAGTCTCCCATGTGGGACCTTGTCAAAGGTTTTGCTGAAATCCACATAAACCACATCAACTGCACTACCTTTATCCACACACTTGACCACCTCCTCAAAGTCCGACCAAATCTGTTAGGAATGACCTCCCTCTGACAAAGCCATGCTGAATAACCCTATTCAAACCTTGCCTGTCCAAGTGGAGGTTAATTTTCTCATTCAGAATTTTCTGCACCAGTTTCCCTATCACTGATATGAGACTGGCTGGTCTGTAATTCTCTGGTTTATCTTCACCAACCCTCTTGAAAAGTGGAAACACTTTAACTGTCCTCCAGTCTCTGGCACCTCCCCTGTGGCCAGAGATGAAGTAAAAAAATTGGGTCACAGCCCTTGTAATTTCTTCCTTCGCTTCCAGTTGCAGCCTGGAATACAACTTCAGCAATGTCCATTCTCCCAGTAGTATTGCCACTCGTTCAGTGCTGCGGGCCTTCTCATTGAACTAAAACTCATTGTGACCACGTTCATAATCCATAATTGGTTAGTGAATATAGAGGCAGCCTGTTAACTTGTCACATCCCATTAGACCACAATACTGTGTAGACAGACAGCAGGCAACAACAGGGTCAGCACCCAGAAATGGCCCCAGTCCTTGATCATTCTCTATGTCTGGAAGAGACATATTTATCTTATTTGAAAGTACCATGTTTTATCATTGTGAGAAAACATCGCTTGTTTATATATTTCTGAATAGCTGATGTGATACTGGGATATACAAACAACTTCACTCACTATGGTGCTGAAGATGCCACAGTTGACCTCAGCATTGTGAGCCAGGGAGCAGGTAATTCAACAAAACAGGCACTTGTTCCTGATGACTCTCCAGTGCTGTATGCAAGTAAATGTGCATGTCATGGGGATAGGTTCACAAGCCCTATTGTCAAAGATCTTGCTGAGATGTCCTGTCGAGTCTTAACTTTCAGAAAGGTCACTTCTATTGGTGACAGTCAGCAGCAGTCAGAACTTTGACAGGACTAAAACCAGGGGAGGGGTCAAACAGTTAGTACAAGCTAGATGTTCGACATGGGGGTTTGTGCAACTGGCAAGGTGAATGAAGTAGGGTCAGGCATTCTGGGTTGAGCTGAAAGCTGCTGTTTTTCATTGTCAACTCACAAGTGACCAGAGCTGTTCATTTTGGCTCCACAGAGTAAAGGTTATGCAATTGGCAATGCTCCAGAACTAGCAAAGGCACACAACAGCCATGCAAGGTAGGAATGCAATTTATTTTTCAGCCTTTGATGGAATGTGACACAAGAATTCAAATACAATTTAAAAATTCTGGATGATCTCCATGGTTTTTACTCATGGGTGCTCAGGAACGTAGTTTTGATATTTCAGAGCCAGTCTTGGCTATGATTAACCAGGTCCATGCCAATAAAACCTGGTGAGTATCCCTGGTCTAAAAAAGCAAGTCCATGTTACAGTAACTAAATTCCTAAGTTTTTAAAAATTTTCCTTCTTTCTGTAATCAAATCTGGGATATGCAGAAAATGCATTGATGTAAGGATTTATTTTGAAAGAAAGAGACCTAAGGGATGACATAACCTGTTTTTAACCAGAAAATAAAAGCTATAACAATAAAGCAGCAACTGAATGGCAACGTATCCAAGTTTTGTAAGTATGAGCTGATAACTTCCTCTGGGCTTAACCACTTCAGCTTCTGAATGCATTCCTCGCTTTTATAAAGAAATCTAAACACATCTGGAAGACAACATCAGGAAAGGAACAGAAAATGCGAGTTTTCAGTTGTCTTTTGAAAGTATTGTGGGATGTGGTATGGTGGAGGCAGTTTAGGGAGGCGAGGCTCTGTTTGTAAGTTACCCAGTAAGATGCAGAGCAGGAAATCCCATACCTTGTGTGCTGACTTACCAGATCTTAACTGGAGAAAGCCAGTGGTGCTCCAGATGGCCTTGATGACCATGATCTAGCAACGTTTAATGAGCTACGCTCCATGGTAGAAATGCCTGCCTCCCATGAGAATGGTTACTTTGCTGGATACAACTGTCATATGCTGACACCACCTATCCTACCATAGCTAAGGTCAGCGGCATCAGAATGGAAACATAATTATTGAATGTTCCTGGTGCATTATATAAAAGATTCCCCAATTTATCTGTCTTTTACATGTGACAGAAGGCATAGACCAGGTCTCTGTAGTTAATTAGAATTAATTTATTTCGAATAAATAGATCTTAACTGCAGATAAATAATTATAACCATTGACAAATTGCTCTGCTAGTTTGAAAAGTGTTAGCCCTTTTGTAAAACTCCTCCTACGCACACATGCAGACAGATACAGACACAAAATAAAATTGGTGTTATGGGTGGAGGGAAAGACTGGAAAGGCAGCTCAATTGTCTCTCTCCACAGGGTTCACTGTGTTGATCCTTTAGGCTTATCAAGACTCGTTGTTCATTAATCTCTCTCTTCTCCGGATACTTTCATTTGCTTGAGGAGGCACAGAGTGACAGATTCATAAAATCTCTGACTTATCGGCTAAAGCCACAGTGATAAATGGACTAAATATAATGTGTTTTACAGATCCCTGTGCATGTGTCTCATCAGTCTTACTGAAGATATTTTAAGAATAAACTTCGTAAGATGTTTATATCACCAAACAGCAAGTCTACATATTGAGCAGCATAGCAGTGCTATGACAAATAACTCAATCAGTGCAATCTGCCTTAGTGTAATGATACAGAATAATAAATATATTTCCAAATTTTGGTGGGAGCAACTTGTACCCATACCTTTCTGAAAAGTGGAAAGCTTGTCATTGCAGCTTTCTGTTTAAAACCAGACTGCCTGTCCACCCCCCTCTAATTTATCTATCTAAGATCTCAACAGAGTGGAGAGTATATCAGAAAATCCTTACTCTGAGCAAGAACTAGGAATCTCCAAACATAGTAGGTCAGAAGCACTCACTAACAAGTTGTTATTGTTTACACTCTTTAATAAACTTTATAGCTTAGCTCATTTGAACTTCGTTTCAGTGCCTTTTAGTAATATTGCTTGTTTGAAAAAGCATTTTCTGCTCCAAATGCTTTATCTCTGATGTAATGGTCTCAAAATCTAAACTGTAACAATCATTTGGTCACTTTGCTGGAACTGACATAGTTGCTTGGGACTGACTAAAGCAAAATGAGGTGTGTCTTTAAATAAACGTTACAAAAGGGTACACAATGAAATTTGGCTTACTTTACCGTAGCCTATGACCTGCCCTAAAGAAGCGTGCTTACCTCCTACCATCCAAAACACTGCTGTAATGTCCTTGTAGACAGAAAATTTGTGATTAAGATTTGATTTTGTGCCTAAAAGGAGTTGAAATTTCCGATTGTTTAACTTAAGACACATAATTGATGCAGCAAAATGAAGGCTTTATCTTGAAGGAAGTTGAATTTGTAGAGCGTGAATTGAAGTATACGTCCCATTCCGAATAATCTTTCTTCGAGATACTTATGTAGAATAAGGAACTCCTTAATTCTCCTCGATTGCTGGTTTTTTGTGCAGAGCCTCAGCTGCCTCCCATTTTGACCTTCCATGTTTAGATAACTGGCTAGTCTGATTGCATATGTAGCATTGCACTGCGACCTGAGGATGATGTGGGTTGGTGGGGAAGGTGTTGGGGTTTGAAGGGTGCTGAAATCCTGACTCATGTCCCTGCCATTCCATGAAACTCAACTTATGATCTCTTTCACTTGCCCCTCTAGGCCAGAGCCACGGCATCTTCCGGAGAAACAGAATGGGATCAGTGCTGTGCGGACCATGGAGGCCTTTCACTTTGTCAGTTATGTTCCCATTAAAGGTCGCCTATTTGAGCTGGATGGTTTGAAAGCCTACCCCATTGATCATGGTATGAGCCTCACTGCATGGTTTTGCATGTCAACATGCAGGGCAGCACACTGGCGCCAGGGACCCAGGTTCGATTACAACCTCAGGCAACTGTCTGTGTGAAGTTTGTACGTTCTCCCTGTGCCTGCTTGGGTTTCCTCCAGGTGCTCTGGTTTCCTCCCACAGCCCAAAGATGTGCAGATTTGGTGGATTCGCCATACTAAATTGCCCGTGGTGTCTCGGGATATGCAGGCCAGGTGGGTTAGCCCTGGGAAGTACAGAGTTATTGGGATACAATGAGAGGCTAGGTCTCTGTGGGATGCTGTTCAGAGGGTCGATGTGAATTTGATGGGCCAAATGGCCTGTTTCCACTCTGTAGAGATTCTATGAATCATAGAATCCATAAAATCAATGACATAAGGCATACCCTTCATTAGCATTGAATGCCCTGTTGCAAAACCATGCAACTTCCTTAATTGGTGGCAGATCTATCCTTTTAATATTGTACACCAATTTAGTGATTCAATCTTCAGTCTTGATAGTTAAGGCCATGCTTTCCCCTTCACTTTCCAAGCTGCAGTGTTTGTCACCTAAAGGATCAAAGTCACAAGGCTCATGGGAACACCACCTCTTGAAGTTCACCTCCAACCCACTGTACTGACTTGGAATACACCACCATTCCTTCTGTATCACTGGGTCAAAACCCTGGAATTAGTTGGAGTACAGAGAGCAGAACTGAGCATCACACCTCAGGAAGGAGATATTGGCCATAGAGGGAGCACAAAGTAGGTTTATGGAATGATAACTTAACCCCAAAGTCCTGGTATGAGGAGAGATTATACAAATTAGGTTTTGCTGGAAAAATTTCAGCTGTGGCAGCATCTGTGGAGAGAAATCAAATTTAAAGGTGGGGGTGTGCTGTAATAACTCACATCAGGGTGTTCCTTCCCTTCGCGATTCCTCAAGTCTGCCGAACAGATTCAGTGGCTTCCAACCCTATATCACTTGCTATCAATTTAATTTCAGTTATTACTAATAAGGCAACTCTGCCGCTCTGACCAGGGTGGCCCAGTGACAGATTACCTTCCCTTAAGGACATTTCGCTTTATAACAAACAGTTTCTTGGTCACCATTATTGAAACTGGGTTTATAGTCTAGAAAATAATCAGAGGGTTAGATAGGGTGGATAGGGAGAGCCTTTTTCCTAGGATGGTGACGGCGAGCACGAGGGGGCATAGCTTTAAATTGAGGGGTGAAAGATATAGGACAGATGACGGAGGTAGTTTCTTTACTCAGCGAGTAGTAAGGCAATGGAACGCTTTGCCTGCAACAGTAGTAAATTCGCCAACTTTAGGTACATTTAAGTCGTCATTGGATAAGCATATGGACGTACATGGAATAGTGTAGGTTAGATGGGCTTGAGATCGGTATGACAGGTCGGCACAACATCGAGGGCCGAAGGGCCTGTACTGTGCTGTAATGTTCTATGTTCTATTTATTCATTTAGGTTTCACCGGCTGCCTTAATAGAATTTGAACCTGTGTTCCCACAGCATGTGACTGAATCCTCTGGATTACAGTCCAGTGACATTATCACTATGCTACAGTACACAAACTTCTGGAGAATGCCTTCATCCAGCCCCACTTAACTGAATATACAGAGCTCTGTAATTGTATAATCTTTTATTCAAAGATTAATGGAAGGAAAGATGTACCTGATTCAGCATTGATAAACTCACTTTCAGACACTTATTTTAAAAGTAGGGTTTATGATGGAACTGAAAGTTGTGCATATGCAATTTTAATACAAAGTGGTACTAACTTTATAAATATATAATCCATTTGTAAAATTGAGTACAGTATATTTATGGTAGGATACCACTGAGGTGGCACGTGAGTGGTGTGTGGATGGCTACATTTCTTTTTATACATTTTGGTTTTGACTGCAACAACTTCTGTTAGTCTAGAAAGCTTTAGCACACTGGGTGATTTCAAGCCACTAAAATATTCAGTCTGTCACCTAAAGTAACATTGAGGGCTGTTGCAAATTGTTATGAATTTTTAGCAGTTACTGAATCCCTGCATTAATTTTCTGATTCTGATAACATATTGTAGCAGGAATTCTGCCAACTATTCTCCATCACATGAGTCTAATGTCTTGTTTCAGCATTTGAAAAATAAAATTCCCCACCACCCATCATTTACACTTCCTTTCCCTTTATTTTGTCATTACTTTTTGCAATGCTACCTTGCTGTTTCTAATCTCTGAGCAAACAGGATCTACTTCCTTCACATTTGCTCTGTTGATAGCAAGGCTTGTGGAGCATCATCTATTCAAATGCATTTGTTCCCAGGACCTCAAAACTCCAGAGTTCCATGATACCAGCGATCATCTCTTCATCCTACTGTCTGCAAGTGTTAGCATCATTAATCATTGCATCTCACGATTTAGCCCACCCTGCTTAATGAACCAAGGTTTCTTTATACAAGAGGTGTATTTTGTCAAAATAACATTTGAACCTGTAGTATTGTCAACATTTGTGATGTGTATGTATCTTGTTTCTGATGTAGTCCACCAGTATTGTGCTGAAAAGTGACACTTTCTGTTGTTCCAGGGCCTTGGGCTGAAGATGAAGAGTGGACGGACAAGGCACGACGAGTTATAATGGAGCGAATAGGATTGGCTACAGCTGGGTAATGATCTATACTAATTCAGTCACTTTTTATTCAGGAAATGTTATTAATAGCCCTAATTCATTTATTGATACATTTTATTGTTAGCATTTTGTTAATGCGATTGATTACTGGATCCATGCTACTTATAGCTCATCAGGTAAGAGTGTATTATAGAAATAGTTATTCAGTTTCGCCTTTGTAGAAGACATTAAAACACTGAGGTGGGTTCTTGCAATAATTGTTGGCTTCATTGCCACTTAAAATTCTGGACTTGCACTTATGATTAGGCTGTCTGATCTCAGCATTGCCATTCTAGTAACATTCCACTGTCATACCTTATTTCTAAATGATAAAGATCAGGAGCACTAATCCTTTCCATTTTGGTGTTCCCCACCAATCCTTTGTGGGTGTTCTCAAGTAATTATGATGCCCTTGCCACCATTTCATCTGAGATTAACGAACTAAACATGGATCTGGGATGCAATATTTTAACATTCCTGGTTCAATGAATAACAACCTACTGAGCCATCAACTGTTTTATAAATTTTCAGTAGTTACTGTTTCTCTTTGCTAGCATTTGACAGGCAGCAGTCACAGCGCTGTCTCCATATGGGAACTTGGGTTTAAGTGCTAAATGGTTCATTGCTAACACTAAATAACATAATGAAACAATGAAATTTTTGTTTTGTCCCAGAGAACCTTACCATGACATCCGTTTCAACCTGATGGCAGTGGTGCCAGATCGGAGGATGAAGTACGAGACGAAATTGAGCCTTCTGAAAATGAACCGGCAAACGGTGCTGGAGGCCCTTCAGCAGGTACTAACTAACAGAATCAGGTCATGAGAATTGACAACCTGTTCCAATAATGGTTGGTTAGGCAAGACGAGAGTCACATTGACAAACACAAGGCAAGATCTAGGTTAAAAGCCAGGGTGTGGTTCTCCTTCAGAGCAGGCTGTGAATGACTGTTTCTCCATTTAAGATCCACTGTGACCTGAGGCAACATTGTGTACACTGCCACTCAGTCCACCTATGATTTGGAGTGCTGCATTTTAGTGATAGAGTCGTAGAGCCACACAGCACATTAGTAGACCCTTTGGCCCAATCAGTCCATGCTGAACATAATCCTAAACTAAAGCAGTCCCACCTGCCTGCTCCTGGCCCGTATCCCTCCTAACCTTTCCTATTCATTTACCCATCCAAATGTCTTTTAAATGTTATAATTGTACCCATATCCACCACTTGCTCAGGAAGTTCATTCCACATGCGAACCATCCTCTGTAAAAACGAAAAGAAATTTGCCCCTCATGGCTTTTTTAAATCTCTCTCCTCTCACCTTAAAAAAGTGCTCTCTCGTCTTGAAATCTCCCATCCTAGGGAGAACCGCAAGAACTGCAGATTCTGTAAATCAGAAACAAAAATAAAGTTGTTGGAAAAGCTCAGCAGGTCTGGCCGCATCTGTGAAGAAAATATCAGAGTTAACTTTTCGGGTCCAGCGACCCTTCCTGTATTAACTCTATCTGTACCTCTCATTATTTTATAAACTTCTATCAGGTGGCTTCTCGACCTCCTGTGCTGCAGTGGAAAAAGTCACAGGCTATCCAGCCATTCTTCATAACTCAAACCTTCTATACCCGGCAACGTCCTGGTAAATCTCTTCTGAACCCTCTCTAGCTTAATAATATCCTGAGGAGCCATCCGTCTGCTTGGGTCGATGTGAAAAAACAAGTAGCATTGTTCGAAAGAGGGCAAGACTTCTCACAGTACCCTGACCAACATTCTTCCTTCAACCACCATGATTCATGCATTCTCACTTTGGGAACGTTACTGTGCATAAATTGATCTTTGCATTTCTAACAATGCTGACTACGTATCGAGTTAATTGGTTGTGAAGGATTTTAAGATATCCTGTTAGGAGAAGCTGAGGCACTGTGTTAATGCAAGTTCATTTTAATAAAATATTGCCTCTTTAGAAACAGCTGTGCTGTCATTAAGAGACTGGAGGTCTTTTAAATTCTTACTGTTTGACACAGCTCTCTACCAGATACCACTTGATTTTAAGTAGCCTTGTTGGAGTTTGTTCTTGTAATTCTTCTGTCACCTTAATTATCCAAACTTTATCGGGCAAGTTATAGGGCTCTCAACAATTGTCCTTGATCAATAGTGTTAGAGTAGAGTGAGGACAGCAGAAGAATCTTGCAGTTGCTGCATTTGACATGGGATGGTGTTATTAGTGGTCCTTCCTGCATAAGAAGATATTTCTCTACCGTAGGCGTGTCAGCTACTTATAGATTCCCATTCTTTCATGCCCCCCAGATCTATTTTAATTTCATTCCATAGGTCATGTTTCTCCCTGGGTTGAATTTCATTCTAGTCCACAAGCTTCATTTTATTTTCTCACGTGCACCACAGGATGTATCCTATCACAGTAACTCTTTGAGCTGCACCTTATAATTTCTTCCTCTAGCTCATCCGTGTCACCCAGCCAGAGTTGATCCAGACGCAGAAGCCTCAGGAAGCTCAAGCCATGGAGGAAGCAAAGCAGGCCCTGAACAAACCTGCTCCTGAACCAGAGAGCAACAAGGCATTCCCTGGACAGGACAACCTGCAGAGTGGTAAGCATTAAATCATTGCACAGGGCACACAACAGATGGTATATTCATTTAATCATCAAATCTTTCCTTTTTCTGTAGGAATATTTTTAGGTTGTTTAGGTACCAATTTTTGTTCAGTGACATGTAAAGCAGATGGTGCCATTTGCACTTATGTATACTCTCTCTCCTCTTCATGCTATCCTTTCAATTTTGATGTGAAATATTAGTATCTTATCCTGATTCCATTGTTGGTGCTATCACCTCTCTGAGTGACATGGACTTGAGCATTTCCCCACTGTAGTTGTTGATATAATGGGCAGACTGAAAAAAAATCCCACTTCTGCATTGAGAACATTGTGTAGCATGAATTTTCTTTTTCCAGGCTCCAGTGAAACCTCTACACCTCAAAATCATCCTGTTTGTACGTCCAGCCCTTCGAATAAACCAAAGCCTCCAACCAAAACTTCAGTGTCCAGCACAAATGGTCCCACATCAGCTCCCAGCCCTGTCATCCAACGCCTTCCAGCTTTCCTTGATAACCACAACTATGCCAAGTCACCAATGCAGGTAATCGCGTCTCTTTCTGTGGTGTCAGTGAGCAGATTGGGCTAACATTATTGAGTAAACTAAAGAGCTTGTAAATTAATTATTCCATTTACAGACTTGTGGAAATGATTTGTGGGCATTTCACATGAGAGATATATGTGCACAGGGTTGGAGCAGGGTTCCCCCAGTGTTAGAATCCAGTAATGCCTAACGTGAGTTAAATGATGATCCCTGGTCTCTCTACAATACTCAATCATTGTAATCCTAAACTGAGCACAGAAATTCTCCTTGAATAGTGCAGCATTTAAACATCAGCCTTTGTGACTGAAACTATGAGCTGTACACTCATTCGAATGTTGATACAGCGCAGCTTTCTGATACAGATCCTTGTGTAAATGGTACAATGGCTGGATTGTTACAGATTACCTGTTGAGGCTAGACTGAGTTTTGATTTTCTCGGCTAAGTTAGTGGTTAAAACCAAGAACAAGTTCCCTATTTTTCCTGCAAGATTACGCTTCTCTGTTTGTTGAACTAATTTTTTTTTCACCTGGTATCCTGTGTGTTTTCATTTTCTCTGGCATTTGGAAGGGATGGTGTAGAATAACTGAGCAATGCTAACACAACCCATTCGGTTCAAATATGGCTTGGCATGTTGCACTCTCAAAGTTGCAGTTTTAAAGCAACCTGATGATGTAATCTAGGCCAGCACTCTAGTGCAGCACATCAAGAATAAACCCCCTCAGCAGAGAGAGAATGATAGAACAGAATCAGGGAGTCCCTACAATGTTGAAGCACATAATCCAGCCCATCAAGTTCACATTGATCTCTGAAGAGCAGCCCACCCAGACCCATCCCTACCCTATCCCTGTAACCCTGTTTTCCCCATGGCTAATCCATGTTACCTGGACACCATGGACAATTTAGCATGGCCAATCCACCTAATCTGCACATCTTTGGACTGTGGGAGGAAACTGGAGCACCTGGAGGAAACCCCACGCGCCTGAGACTGGAATTGAACCCAGATCCCTCGTGCTGTGAGGCAGCAGTGCTAACCCTAACTCGAGCTGCCCTAAGATGCCCACGTCCCTATGCTAGGTGTATGGGGAAGCAATGCCCTAGTGGTATTATCGCTGGACTGGTAATCCAGAGATCTAGATAACGTTCTGGGGACCCAGGTATGAATCCTGCCACGGCATATGGTGGAATTTGAATTTTGGAATTAAGAATCTAATGATGACTGTGAATCCATTGTCAATTGTCAGTTGTCAGGAAGAACTCCTCTGGTTCACTCAGTCCTTTAGGGGAGCAAACTGCCGTCCTTATCTGGTCAGGCCTACAGACCCGCAGCAATGTGATTGACTCTGAACTGTCTTCTGGGCAATTAGGGATGGGCAATAAATGCTGCCTAGCCAGCAACATCCTCATCCCTATTACAGCCTTCTTAGATGGATATAAATGATTGTTTTTAAAAGGAGCGGGGGCATTCTCCCTAGTGTCCTTGCCAATACCTAGCACTCAACCAGCATCACCAGGACAAATGATATGCTTATTTTATATTATCACTGTTTTTATGGGACCTTGCTATTTTGTACAAGTTTTCCTGCAATAGTGATTGCACTTGAAAAGTAATATTCTCAGTGTAAAGCAATTCTGTGAAAGCTGATAAATAAATGCATGTTCTTTAGGTCTTTTTCCATTAAACCACTTTTTCATCGAATGATGTAACACAGCTAATAAAAATTCCAAGTACATCCATGTTCTATAACCACCACCACCCTGGCAATGCTTTTCCCTCCAAGGATTTCTCCAGTTTTCTCTTGAAAGTATTGGATCTGCTTCTTGCATCCTTTTGAGCGTGGCATTTGTGATCACAATTCATCGTGCAAAAGGTATTTTCTTCCGTCGCACCGAGCTGTTTGCTAATCACCTTTAAATCCGAGCCACTGGAAATCCTTCCTCCTTATTTATCAAAAGCAGTCATGATTTTGAGCATGTCTGAAATCTGGTCTTAAACTCTGCTTCTGAATGGAGATCAACCCAACTTCTCCCATCTCTCCACACAACTCGAGCATTCTAGGAAATGCATTTGACTAGGTTGACTTGACATCTTTTTTTAAAGTCTGATGGCCAGAATTAACACAGTACTTCAGCTGAACCAGCCTCTCATATATTTATATAGCTTTCTTGTGTTTTTTTTAACTTCTACTTGTTTTTATGCACCCATGGCTCCTACATGTTGTATAGCAACATTCTCAACTCATTCGTCATGATCTGGATGCTCTTTTCCTACACTTGCCTTAAAATTATGCCAATTAGTTCACTTTTCCCATCCTCATTCTTCTTTGACATAACTGGTGTAATGAAGGAAACCTGATACGTAATTTGCATTCTGCAAGATTTCGCAAACAGCAATGTAGTGATAACTGGGGATGAATATTGGTGTGTCAATGAGAGAAATCTCCTGTTCTGAATTAAGTGGCCCTGAACAAAGTAAGTACAAAGAGTTTTTAAGGAGAGCTCTTGTTGCAGAGTAGTAGTGCCCATATCTCTGAGTAGGAGATCTGGGTTCAATCTGCTCCAGACGTGTGCAATTTAGTCTTTGAACAGGTGGACTAGAAACTATAAAGAGTGTTTGATTGGAGATGTATGATATAAAATGCATACCTCCATAAGTAAAAGTACATAAGTCTATGAAAACCACAGCCATAATTCTGTCCTTCACCATCTGCATGTCTGAGTTCTAACACCCTAATGTATTTTAAAATAGGCAATGCAATCTCTTATGCCGTCCTGAGAGGGCGGAAACATGGCACCTCCAATAGTGTAACACCTGTGTCAATGCCATACCTCAGTGGCAAATCTCTAATTTGGGTCTTATTCTTCAGACTCTAAGCTGAGACTTACTGAACCATGGCTAACATTTATTTTTGGCTGTTCATGTGATGTTGGTGCCTCTGGCTAGGCCAGAATTTACTGTCTGTCTGCAGTTTCCCCAGAGAAGGTGCCTGGTTAGCTGCAGTTCTTCGGGCATAGGAATACCCACAGCTCTCTCAGGAAGGGAATTGGCCCAGTGACCTTGAAGATATATGTGGTGGAAATAGGCAGACTTGTTGTGGATGGATAAGTGACTTGAAGCTCACCTCAGGATCCAATATGACACCAAAGTTGCGAACAACCAGGGAGAGAAATGGTGTCAGAAGCTAGAGAATTAGATGTATATTGAGTAAGCTATTTAAAAATGAACCCATTCTGTTGCCAAGTTAGCTATTAACATGTTAGTTGTGCCAGAGTGCAGTGTATTGTCACATCTGTGCTCAGCAGATTGTGGTTTGAGTCCATTGTAGAGACTTGAGCACAAAAGCCTAGGCTGACACCTCAGCACAGACTGAGAGAGTGCTACAATTTTTGGAAGTGCCATCAGCTGAGATATTAAGCCAAGGCCCTGTCTTCTCTCTCAGAGAACATTAAAAGTCACATGGTACTATTTCAGAAGCAAGCTAGTGCCAGTGTCTTTATCCATCAATCAGCAAAAGACAAATTATCTGGTCATTATCCTACATGTTATGTTTCCTACATTACAACAGCGGCTACACCTCAGAAGTGTTTGCCAGTTGTGCAACAAGTCCTGAGGTTGTGAAAAGGCACAATATAAATGGAAATCTTTCCACTAGACGTGAATAGGGAGTTGCAGCTTGGCAGTCAGTTCATTTGTTTTGACTTGTTTTGATCTTTCACAGGAAGAGGAAGATCTTGCATCTGGTGTTGGTCGTGGTCGACTGCCCAACCCCCAGCACCACCGTTACTCAGACAACGATGATGAGTATGATGAGGAAGAGGAGGAGGATTGTCAGAACACCAACACTGCAATCAGGTCTGTTCACTGCGTAGTGATTTCACAGCATCCAATTTCCAGAATATAGGTATTAACTAACATTGGCATACTGCAGTCACCATTTCGGAAGAAAACAAGACAGAGAACAGGGCGAACAACTGTGATTCCAAGGACTGTTTTGTGCTGTCAGCCAGTAATGTCGATGTATCCTTTCTTGTAATCATACAGTTGTTAACTAACATACCAGTAAGCTTTTCCACGTTGCCTGGATTGATAAATATGGCAACTTGGAGTTTGAACTGAAGTGTATGGAGTTAGCAGATAACATCTCGGGAGATTGGTGCTGCAGTTGGCCTGGATGCAGGGTCAGAAAATTCAGCCAAGATCCTCACTGCTGATTGCAATTCATTGACCCCTGCTGAGAAATGTGAATTTGAATGAGGAAAGAAATACACTTGGTTGTGATATCTCCTCTCAGTAAAATAACCGTTGACCATTACCAGCTATGTTCACATGGTCATATGGTGATTGTATTTAGTGAGCTATCAGAGACTTATTCAGCTGCAGGTCATAGGCCCACATCTGCTTCTTTACCTGCCTTTCTTGAAGACACCCATTCTTTTTCATTCACTGTTATATCTGGAAGTACCACACCGATGCTTAATGTGTAAATACTCAGATAATAGGACTTGCAGGATAGCCAACTCAACGGTCATTACAACCAAATCTCAAAATGTTCACAATCCATGTTATCGCAGGCAGCAAAATATCATAGGATAGTTTGTCAGAGTGAGGAACCTGACGGCTTTCCAGGGCTGTGGGCACCTGCATGAGAGGAGAGGACTGATTGGGTGGCAAATGAACTTTGATCGGTAGCTGTGTTGCCATGGTAAAAACAGTAATTAGTAATGATTGGCAATTAACTGCCAAGATTTTAAATCAGGCAGATTGACACTGATTGACCAGGGCATTAACAACTATGCAATTTTTACTGCGTTGAAACAGGCGCAATGCGCATATGTGTTCTTTCTGTTTGCAAAGAATAGGGCCTGTGTCTCAACATTTTTAGCTTCCAGGTCGCAAAAGGGCACTATGTTGAGTGTCAGAGTGACAGTTTTAAATTGTTTGTCAGTATAATTCGCCATGTGAACCAGATTGTCCAGCAATTGGACAATCCAGATTCACACCAACTGTTGTTAGAGATGATGGGAACTGCAGATGCTGGAGATTCCGAGATAACAAAGTGTGGAGCTGGATGAACACAGCAGGCCAAGCAGCGTCTCAGGAGCACAAAAGCTGACGTTTCAGGCCTAGACCCTTAATCAGACCCTTTTCTGATGAAGGGTCTAGGCCCGAAACGTCAGCTTTTGTGCTCCTGAGATGCTGCTCGGCCTGCTGTGTTCATCCAGCTCGACACTTTGTTATCGCACCAACTGTTGGATGTTTGTTGCAAATGGCCAAAGGAATAAGCACCACTTCTGTTGCTACTGCATAGTAGCAGCATGAAGCAGCTAGCTTCACCTGTTATTCAGACACCTGAGATGCCTTACCCCAGACAATCTAAGATAGATTGGGCACTTTTGAGGGCCAGAAATGACCACCTATCGTGATTTTCATGAGTTTGCATGACGTACAGTATGTTTTGCTCTGACCAAGCCAGTATTTATGTCACCGGGTAACTTTGATGTACCATATTTCAGCATCAAGTTTTCAGGAGAACAAAAGACTTAGGATCAATTTACACGGTTGCCAATGAGGCCAAACATGCAGCACTTGGAACTAGAGGCATCCCAAAGAGGATACTGACCAGTGAAGTTAGGTTTGTGATAAGCAGTAGTGGAGAATCCCTGGCTGATTTTTCGACTAGGACATTGAGGAGACTGAGGCCTTCCTGTGACTTTCTCTCCAATAGTGATTACCAATTTCCTTTTCTTTCCTGGTGCGCAGGTATAAAAAGAAGAGCCATCTGTTGCAGGAACAACGGTCCAGTGAGCAGCTGTCCCTTCTGCAGCCCAACACTATCAACGTGCTGACTGAGAAGCTAAAGGAATCCCAGAAGGACTTGTCAATTCCTCTTTCCATAAAAACCATTAGCGGCAGCAGTGCATCTGCAGCCCATTCCCAGCCTTCTCCAACCCCCAGCAACGAGAGCACTGACACGGCCTCCGAGATCGGAAGTGCTTTCAATTCTCCGCTTCGCTCTCCCATCCGTTCAGCCAACCCCACCCGTCCTTCGAGTCCAGTCACTTCTCATATCTCCAAGGTGCTGTTCGGAGAAGAGGAAAGCCTGTCCCGATTGGATTGCATGCGTTACAACCGGGCAGTCCGTGACCTCGGGCCTGTTGTTAGCACAAACCTGTTGCATCTGGGCAATGAAGGAATGCTGCAGACCCTCGGAGTCACAGGTAGGAGCTAAATGATGAGAGGTTGGGATGACAGGGTGAAGTCCTGCACTGAGGAAGATGGGAGGAGGAGTATGCTAATCTTGCCCTTCAATCCTGTTCCACTGTTAATGAGATCACGATTGATCTTAGCCGAACTCCATCCTTTAATACCATTCATTAACAAAAAATATCAATCTCTATTTTAACAATAGCTATTAATCCACCATCAATTGGTATGGACCTTGTACATTCTCCCCGTGTCTGCGTGGGTTTCCTCCGGGTGCTCCGGTTTCCTCCCACAGTCCAAAGATGTGCAGGTTAGATGGATTGGCCATGATAAATTGCCCATATTGTTTAGGGATATGCTGTTTGGAGGGTCAGTATGGAATTGACAGTCTGAATAGCCTGCTTCCATGTTGTAGGGATTCTAGGAATTACCACTAATGAAGGAAAATTTAACCCTTTCTGTGTAGAAATGTTTCCTAATTTCATAACTCCACATCTACCTCTAATTTTTAAAATGTACCCTCTAGTCCTCGACTCACCAATGAGTAAAAATACATTATCTCTATCTCCCTAAATTTTGAATACTTCAAATCTATTGCCTCCAAATCTTCCAAATTCCGGGGAATGAACCAATTTATTCAAACCTTCCTTTTAGCTTAGCTTCTGCTGGGCTTCAGGTACCATTCTGTTAAATAAACTGGCACTGTCTCCATTCTTCTAGACATGTGATGCCCCGAACTGCTCACAGTGCACTAGGTGAGGCCTAACCAGGGCTATGTATTGCTGAAGAATGACTTCTACACCCTTATATTGTGTACTTTCAGATGTGAAGACCAGCATTCCATTAGTCTGCTTTCTCTACTTGTTAATGACATTCTAATTATCTGTTTACTTGGAACCCCACCAGTCCCTTTAGATCTCTCCAACTTACACTTTTTCATGTTTTTGGGTTCAAAGTAGATGGCTTCAAATTTGCGTAAATTAATTCTTTGGCCCACAGTTTTTCTCAATCACCACCAATATCAATATTTCTATGGTGTTAGACTATTATCTACATTATCTTACTTTCATGAGCAAATTTCAATATGTGGCTTTCCATTCCATAGACTAAGTTATTCTTGAATACAGTGAATATTTGAGGCATCAATTCAATCCTTGCAAAGTACTAATAGCTGCATCCTGCCCATTTTATTTCTCTCTATATTCTTTCATGTGCTCTGGGCATTGCTGACAGAGCCAGTGTTTGTTGCACATCCTTAATTGTGAACTGAGTCGCTTGCAAGGCCATTCAGAGGGAAGTTAAAAGTCAGCTTGCTGCTGGAGGTATGGAGTCACTAAGAGGCCAGACCAGACAAGACGGCAGATTTCCTTCCTGAAAGGACATTAGTGAACCAAATGGGTTTTTTCTATTTTTTGTTTTCTTTTCTTCATTCATTCATGGGATAAGGGTGTCACTGGCCAGGCAGCACTTATCACCCATCCCTAATTGCCTAGAGGGCAGTTCAGAGTCAACCACATTGCTGTGGGTCTGCAGTCACATGCAGGCCAGACCAGGTAAGGATGGCAGTTTCCTTCCCTAAAAGATATTAGTGAACCAGATGAGCTCTTCCTGGCAATCGACAATTGATAATGAATTCACAGAGTTTGTTAGATTCTTAATTTCAGATACTTATTGAATTCAAGTTCCACCATCTGCCATGGTAGGATTTGAACCTGGGTCCCCAGAACATTATCTGGGTTTCTGGATTAACAACCCAGCAATAATACCACTAGGGCATGCTTCCATAACAATCAATGTTAGTTTCATGGTCGCTATAGCTGAGGCAAGCTGTCAATTCCAGATTTAATACGAATTGCATTTAAACTCTGCCAGCTACTGTGATTGGATTTGAACTGTTGTCCCAGAGTATTGACATCTGAATCATTGATCTGGTGACATTAAAACCACAATAGGTGTCTTATATAGACCACCTAATAGCAGCTGAAGTGCTGGACTGTATAAATGCTGGAATTAGACAACAACATAACAAGGGCAGAATCATATTAATGGAGGCTTTTGATCTCAACATGGATTAGGAAAGACCCAACAAACATCTGCCAGAAAGGTTATGAAGTTCTTGAGTGTGTCTGGGAAAGTTTCCAGGAGTAATGTGAGTTGGATGGAACAAGGGGCGAAGCAATAATGGATCTAGTAATGAGCAGTGATCCTGATTTAATTAGTGATCTAATTGTTGGTGAGCATTTGTCAAGTAGTGATCATAATGTGATCGAGTTTCATGTAACATTTGCAAGACATAAGCAAAGCGGATACTAGAATTTTGTATTAAGTAAGGCAGACTTTCATGAGGCAGAGATTGTCCACAGTGAACTGGGAATCTCTGCTAATGGGTAAAACAACTGAGGAACAGTGGAAGGTTTTCACATCCAGTCAGTTGCTTTTACAAGTGTGCACAGATGTTATCCAGATTAACACAGCCATCACAATCCCTGAAACAGTAAGTGAGACAAATGACCACTTGTGGGTTGTGTTGGTCAAAGCAGGGATTTGCTCAGTGCAGTGCGTTTGTATCTCTCTGAATAGTGCCTTCTGATTCTTTGCACCCTGAGGTTAGTGTCTCATCATAACAGCCTTTTCCAGAAAGCTTTCTCAAATCCTGGAGTGGATATTGAACCCATAACCTCCTGACAAATTGGCAGAAATATTATCAATTGAGCTCTGAGCCAAGTTCTGCTTTAGTTCCAGACAGGCAGTAGGTATTTGCAGTAATATGTAGTGGCCACATCATTGAGATAGTGGATGACTGTTGGCACAGCTGGAAATTCCCAGCAAGAGTCAGCGCATGAGGAGCAGTTAGAGAAAAAAACTGATGCCATCAATTTCAGAAGAGATGGAGGGAATAGACTGGCGTTTGAACCAAAGAAAGGTGAAGAGAAGGAGAGTGGAGGGAAAGAAATAGGGGACATGGTACACATGAAGATCAAATAAGGAGACATTCTGCTCATCTACCCCTCAACATCACTGTAGTCTTTTTGACCCAGTATTGATGCAGTGCTAAATAGTGAGTCCCACTGGCAAGTGTCCAGTTTGTCCCCAGTTTTTACTGCAGCAGCACTTCTGAGAATAGATGTTAACCTCCCCACAGGAATTTGTTACTCCTTACTCATTTTAAGTCCACCTTCTACATTGATCTCAACATATTCTATGATAACCTTAATATTCCAAGAGGTTGCTCAGTTTGTCTGTGTGAAGATGGAGTACATATATAAGCCTACCGACAGAATTGCCAAGTGCAAATGGGGCACCTCTGAACGACACTAATATAGAACATAGAACAATACAGCACAGAACAGGCCCTTCGGCCCTCGATGTTGCACCGACCTGTGATCTAATCTAAGCCCATCCCCATATCCAGTCCCTGTCCCAAGGTGTTCATTTTCTAGGCTTCTGGATAGTGCTATTGTATAATTAGATACTACATAGTGCAGGGGCAGTCTTAATGAAGCTAAGATCCAGAAGGTGACTGACATTGTTGAAACCCTGAGAATACGAGGAATTCCAAATTTATGACCACTCTCTCTAATCGTAGTTGATCTCCCCTGGTATTGAATATCAAATGTTTAGGAAAAGTTTGTTAACTGCTATTTGGACATATGTTATTTTAAACTGTCACCTCTTTGGTTGTAGAGCAACAGAAAACAGACTCCATCAAAAGCTCACCATTACCTCACTGTGCAGACAGACTGACGGAAGTTAAAATGGAGGATGGAAAAGAGTCCCCCGGGTCCTGCGACAGGAAGGAGAAATATTCAGGGAGTGGAACAAATGAACAAAATATTGCAGAAAAATATTCCCCTAAAGTAAGTGACTAATACCTGTTTAATTGATGGAATGATTCACATAGATAAGTAGGTTATCGCACTATCTGGTTATGAGCAGCATTTTTTTCATTCACTAATGGGATGTGGGAGTTGCCAGCTGGACCAGCATTTATTGCCTGTCCCTAACAGCCCTTGAGAAGGTGGTGGAGAGCTACTTTCTTTAGCTGCTGCAGTTCATATATTATAGGTAGACCCTCAAAGCCATAGGGAGAGAATTCCAGGATGTTGATCCAGTGACACTGAAGGAACAGTGAGGTATTTCTAAATCAGGACGGCGAGTGGTTTGGAGGGTAACTTGCAGCTGATAATGTTCCCATGTATCTGCTGCCCTTGTCCTTCTAGATGGTAGTGGTCATGGGTTTGGTAAGTGCTATGTAAGGAACCTTGGTGAGTTGCTGCCATGCACATCATGGTAGAAGGAGTGGACGTTTGTGAGTATGGTGCCAATCAAGTGGACTGCTTTGTCCTGGATGGTGTCAGGCTTCTTGAGTATTCTTAGAGCTGCAATATTTTTAGCTTGTGCCTTGCAGCTGGTGGATAGTCTTTGGGGAATCAGGAAGGCAGTTACTCATTGCAGGATTCCAAACCTCTGACCTGCTTTTCTAACCACTGTGCTAATGTGGAAGTACAGTTGAGTTTCTGGTCAATGGCAACCCCCAGGAAGTTGATAGTAGGGAATTCAGTGAAGGTAATGCCATTAGAATGTCAAGGGGCATTGGTTGGATTCTTTCTTTCTGGAGATGGTCATTGCCTGGCATCTGTGTGACAGGAATGTTATTTGCCATTTGTCAGCCCAAACTTGGATATTATCCAGGACTTGCCGCATTTGAACGTGAACTACTTCAATATCTGAGGAGTCACAAATTGTGCTGAACATTGTACAGTTGTCAGCAAACACCCCTATGATGACCTTATGATGGATGGATCATTGATGAAGCAGCTGAAGGTGATTGAGCCTAGGACACCACCCTGAAGGTCTGCAGAGATGTCCTGGAGCTGAGGTGACTGACCTCTGACAACCGCAATCATCTTCCTATGTGCCAAGTCTGGCCTCAACCAGCAGAGATTTTTGCCCCCAATTCCCACTGACTCCTGTTTTGCCAGTGCTCCTTGATGCCACACTCGGTAGAATGCGGCCTTGATATCACCTCTGGAATTCAGCTCTTCTGTCCACCTTTAAACCAAGGCTATAAGGAGGTCAGAAGCTGAGTGCCCCTGACAGAACCCCACTGGATGCCATTCAGCAAGTTATTGCTGAGCACATGATGCTTGATAGCACTGTTGATGACACTATTGGAGAGGGATTTTAAAGAGGAGACTGAGTTCCACGTCCAGTAGCACAAATCAATCTCTATCCAGAGTTCCTTTACCACATGCTGGGAGAGGCCAGAGACCGCTCCAAATCTGGCTTTCACTTGGTGCCCAGCTGCCCGGTTGACCACAGCTCAGATAAGAGGTCAGTGACACTATCTTTCCCAATAAAGTAGAGGATATTTATATAAAGCACGTTACCATGGGTACATGCAACATTGACATAGTTGCCCTGCCATGTCCGGTCTGATCTACACATCCAATACTTTGAATACATGATCAATAGTGGACAATTTCATGGTCCACCTTAGGTCCTTCCATCGTCTTGTGATGTTTGGCAGACCCCTATCAAGTATCCTTGGGCTGTTACAATTATTGACCACATTCTAACACTGACTGTGATGTGCCTTCCTAGACATTTGCCAGCTGCATCATATACTTGCTTATTACTAATGAGTTTTCAAATTCGGTCATGCAATTCATATCCCTTACTGATCTTAGTACAAAAGATTAAAAAAAATTAATTTCTACCAGTTGTTGTAATGTTTGTAATATCAGCTCTAATATAAAATTATTTATAAAGTTATTCACACTTAAACCTAATACTATGTTTCTGTGACATAGCTAACAATTTCAGGAGCAGCTTTCCCTTTATCGGGCTGGTAAAGCAGCAGTTGTTTATTATGTTTCAAAATTGTTCCCCCCTCCCCGGCTATGTTTTTTATCTCTTGAGGTTATCCTGTTTATACCTTTGTGTTCTAATCTTTGTTAATGGAGAAATAAGTTTCTTCAAGGGTGTTTATTGAAACTAGCCTCTGTACCCAAGGCTGACTGCTTTCAGAAATTGAATTCCCCAACGTCTAATAAATTTAAGCTTCTATTCTTGTATAAATGTGTGTCAACTGTTATATGTAATTATAGTTATCTAAGAAGTCTCAACTATTTCTACTTCATTTAAAAAACAGAAATCTCAAATCAGATGGTTTTCACCTCAGCTGCCTTTTCAGAGTCTTACTGTTTGTATTCTAGTCCTATCTTAGTTAAGACTCAGACATTTTGTTGTCTGGCTGCGAAGGCCATGATTTGAGCTAAATGAAATGATACATCAGCTAAAATTTCCTTCGATTGTCTGTGCCCGTTAAAATGAAAACCCCTATAGTTATTTTGTCATATTCTGCCACGGGCAACTACAGTAGACACTTTCCATCCCTTTAGTGATGATCAAAAGTAAACTGATGGGCCAGTGATTGCCGGGTTGGATTTGTCCTTTTTTTTTGTGTATAGACATACCTGGGCAATTTTCCATATCATCAAGTAGATGCTAGTGTTGTGACAATACTGAAAGAGCTTCGCGAGGGGAGTGCCAAGATTTGGAACATGTGTCTTAAGTACTATTGGCAAAATGCTGTCAGAGTTCAGATCCCATGCCTCCAACCTTTTGATTCACATGAAATGGATTGAGTTGGCTGAAAACTGGCATCTGTGATGCCAGGGTCTTCTCGAGGAGATGATGGCCTCATGGTATTGTCGCTAAATTAGTAATCCAGAATGTTAGGAGGATCTGGATTCAAATCCCGCCATGGCAGAAGATGGAATTTGAATCAGTAAAAATCTTACCACAATGACCATGAAACCAGTTGGTTGTCATAAAAATCAATCTGGTTCATTAATGTCCTTTAGGGAAGGAAACTAATGTCCTTATCTGGTCTCACCTTCATGTGGCCTCCTTCTATTCACCTTCAACTTTATACATTCCTTAACTTTATACATTCCTTAACTTCATAAGTGGGCCATTATTGGTTTATCCCTTTCTTAGAATCTTTTCTCTTTACCAGGATGTATTTTTGCTGAGTCATGCATTACCTCCTTAAATGTCTGCCACTGCTTCCTTGCTGTCATTCCTGCCATACTATCTGCGCAGCAAACGTTAGCTAACTCTATCCTCATTTCATTATAATTCCCTTTTAATATGTTAAACACAGTTGTTTCTGACCCAAGTTTCTCACTCTGAAACTGAATAGTAAATTCTATCATGCTACTTCCTAGGTGATCTTTTACTCAGTGGTAATTTATTAAACTTGCCGCATTGTCCATTACCAGTTCCAAGGTAGTCCACTCCCTGTTGGGACTAGGAAACTATTATTAATGCACTCTGAAGTAATTGTCATTGCAACCCTTTCCAATTTGATTAACCCAATCAACATGAAGTTTAAAGTAACCCATAATTATCACTCAATTTTTTTTGCATGAACCTATTATTGTTGATTCATAGTCTTGCCCACAAAGTGGCTACTCATTGGGGTATCTCTCTACCACTCTCACCAATGTCTTTTTTCTTAACCTCCCGTAAAACAGACACTACATAATCCCATTATCACCACTACATAATCCGAGTCTAGATGATCTCCCACAACTGTTAGAATTTCATCTCTTATTAGTAGTGCTACTTCACCAACTTTTCCATCACTCCTGTCTCTTCTAAGGGTCAAATGTTCCTGGATGTTAGGTTCCCCATTTTGATCTCCTTGTAACCATGTTGCTGCAGTAACTACAAGATCATATTCATTCAATTCAATTTGAGCCGTTGGTTTGTCTACCTTAGTCCGAAAGTTTCCTGCATGAAGATACAAAGCCTTTAAGTTTGTTTCATTGTTCACTTTCCCTGCACAGTTCTGGTTTCTTGGTACAATGTCACATTCACACATTCTGTCCATTCCTTCTATTTTCTGTTAACAATCCACCCCATTAATATCCTGCAATCCTACCTTCTCCTTTATCTTCGGTTTTATAATTTTTCCATGCAACTGACCTCCCCACCCCACTACTTAGTTTCAAGCCTTAACTACAGCTCCCCCACGCTATTTAGTTTCAAGCCCTAACAACATCCCAAGCTATCCAGTTTGCTAGGACTGTGATCCTAGCATGATTCAGGTAGAGCCTGTCCCATTGGAACAGCCTTTTCAGTACTGGTGCCAATGTCTCATGAATTCAGACTTATATCTCCCACACTAGTCTTTGAGCCACGCATTTACCTCTTTAATTTTGTTGACCCAGTGCAAATTTGCTTGTGGCTCAGATATTAATCCAGATATTATTGCATTTTTGATTGTGCTTTTTAATTTAGCCCCTAGCTGCTCATATTCCCTCAGCAGAATCACTCTCCTCTTTCTACCAATATTGTATCTATCTTGGCCATGACAAGTGGATCTTTCCCCTCCTATTCCAAGTTCCTCTGCAGTCCCGATGAGATATCATTAACCAAGGCACCAGAGGGTTTTTGGGACTCTCAGTCCTGGTCATAGTGAACAGTGCTGTTCACCTGCCTATACTATGCCCGTTCACAACTACATTTCTCTTTTCTCCACCCCACCCCTTGAATAGCTCCGTACTATGGTGCTATAGTCAATTTGATCATCCTCCCTGCAGCCCTCACTCTCATACACAAGGAACAAGAATCTCAAACCTGTTAGACAAGCTCAAGGACTGAGGCTTCTTCAGCACTACCTCCTGGATCCCTCTATCTGCCTCACTCATAGTTACACCCTCCTGTCCCCTGACCACTGACCAGATTCTTGGTAGTTGATCTAAAAGCTGTGACTGCTTCCTGAAACAACAGTGTCCAGGTAACTCTCTCTCTCTCTGATGTGTTGCTGCGTTTGAATCTCGGACTCTAGCCCATCAACTCTGAGCCAGAGATCCTCAAGCAGCTGACACTTGTTCCTGATGTAGTCACTATAAACTACAGTTGGGTTCACCAAATCCCACATCATGCACGTACAACACATCACTTGTCCCTGCATATCTATTTTGTTAACTTAGTTCTAAAATTTTTATTTTAAGAATTTCCTTCTGGTCTTTTAGTTTTAATTTGTATGTAGTTCTTCCATTTACCTTCAATCTGAAAATAACCTATTGCCAACAGTCAAAATAGTTGTCATTTTCAATCGAAGGGCTTACAGTTTTACAGTGATATCATGCTTTGTTTTATGCTGAGCTCCGATCCTGGACTTCAGTGTATACTGTTAAAAGACATTACAAACTATGAACCAAATAGCCTGCAAAAAAGCTGCTCTGCACTTCTGCACTGAATTCCCACGCTGTGTCCAAAATTCCTGAACTGTGTACTTATTTCGGATGTGATCTCCTCCTCATGATCATGCAAAACTTACTGCCCATCAGCAAGAGTGAGCAGCTCTCCTGACTGAACTAGCCAAGTCCTAAAGGACATTGCTACTGGACTGGGTCTGCTGCCTGTTGCAGATACATCTGTCAATGACAGATTGGTAAGAGTGGAAACAAAGTCTTGGCTTTATGGGATAACAAAGTGTGAAGCTGGATGAACACAGCAGGTCAAGCAGCATCTCAGGAGCCCAAAAGCTGACGTTTTGGGCCTAGACCCTCTCTGATGAAGGGTCTAGGCCCAAAACGTCAGCTTTTGTGCTCCTATGATGCTGCTTGGCCTGCTGTGTTTATCCAGCTTCACACTTTTGTTATCTTGGATTCTCCAGCATCTGCAGTTCCCATTATCTCTTGGCTTTATGGGAATGCCCTCCATCGTGCCTGGTGCTTTGCGGTGCTAAATGAGATAGACTTTGAACACACTGGGCACACACGAGAAGCTGTGGACAATCAGCAGCAGCTGAACTCTAAAACAATCCACAACCTCGTGGCCTGACATATCCCCTATTATACCATTATATTAAGCCAAGGAACCAACCCTGGTTGAGAGTGCAGGAGGGCATGCCAGGAGCATCACCAAGCATACCTAGAAATGAGGTGTCAACCTGGTGAAGTCACCAAAAAGGAAGACTTAGCGGAGGAGGCAATGGCCCAGTTGTATTATCGGCGGACCGTTAATCCCAGAGACCCAGATAACATTCAGGGTTCGAATCCCGCCACGGCAGTTGGTGGAATTTGAATTCAATAAATATCTGGAATTAAGAATCCAATGATGCCCGTGAATCCATTGTCGATTGTTGGAAAATCCCGTCTGGTTCACTAATGTCCTTTAGGGAAGGAAACTGTCATCCTTACCTGGTCTGGCCTACATGTGACTCCAGACCCAGAGCATTGTGGTTGATTCTTAGCCTCCCTCTGGGTAATTAGGGATGGGCAATAAAAGCTACGTAGCCAGCGACGCCCTCATCCCATGAATGAATAAAGAAAAAAATAATCTACCACATGAAAGAACGTTCCAAGTATAATCTGTTCTTCATTCTAGCTTGTCTTGGTGTCAGAGCAGTGGTAAGTTCTGTAAAGCTAGTTTCACCTCCCTTAAGAAGACTCAGAGTTAACTAGAAATCTGTAACTGATGCTTTCAGTAAGCGATGTTAGATGGACTTTGGTTATGAGTGACAGGCCACGGTAATAGTAAATATCTGACAACCCTGAAATATAACCTCAAAAGAGGTATCCACTTCAACAAAGGAGAGAGCAAGCTAGGTCTAGTTAAATATCATCAACTGTGTTTTTGCAAATGTTATTCTCTTACTTGGGATGGCTGCAAACCTGTGCAATTGTATTGACTTTCTGGTTACTACGGCAATTAATCATATCGATTCCGCAGCTAGGGCAGTGCTTCCCACTCAGTGGAACACGACCCGCAGTGAGACTGAGAGATGAGATTCTGGAGGTTGCGTGCTGTGAGACCAGGACTCTGTGGTAACAGTGGCAAGGTCCCTTTAAATCCTCGTTTCTTTTAAAATGGTCAGCATGGACCAACTGATCATTGTGGGCTAATTCTTAGTAGAAAAATAAAGCAGTAGCAGTTTTTAAAAATGCCAGAAGATTAAAATATCTGCCTCCACCTTCTCAGTCCAGTGTTCCCACAAGTCTCTCTGTCTGTCTCCACCTCCCTGACTCCACCCCGCCGCGCGCGCGCACACACACACACACACACACACACACACACACACACACACACACACACACACACACACACACACACACACACACACACACACAATCCTTGCATAACAGTGGTAAGGGAAGAGAGTGTTCCCCTGACTATCCAGGTGTGAATTGCTTCAAGAGACAGTATTCAGGTTGATTTACTATATGCAGTGATGGCCATTTATATTTGTAGTTAGTGAGTGGATAAGGCAACAATCTATGATAAACACAATTAAGGCACATTTACGCTCAGGCAGTGAGAAAAGTCAAACTTTAATGAAAAGCAAAGCTGGAATCATTTTGTTTCTGTATTTGTTACACTTTACTTTTTAATAGGTGGAGACAGAGAGATGGTGTTGTATTAATTGGGAGCGAGCTGAGTCCTTTCTGGAAATGCAGCCCCTTTCCCCTTTACCAATTTTTGTGTCGTTCCCAGGAGCTGTTGGCATTATTGAAATGCGTGGAGGCCGAGATCTCTAACTGTGAGATATGCCTTAAGGAGGAAGTGGAAAAACGCAAGAAGTATAAGGTGAACGGAAATGATAGCTAATATCTCTCTCTCTTTCTCTAATGTTCTCTCACTCACACCGAATATATACAGTGCAAGCAATTTGTACTGTCAGCCACTCAATCTCAAACTTCTCATGTTTTGCATTCACCTCTGAGAAAGATGCATTCTTGACCGACAGTCCAACCTGAGTCACTGGGAATGGCCTTTCACTTCAGCAACCAAACAGAATGGCTGGTAGCAAATCAGCTGCCTGTTTTGGATCCTGCCCAAGTTTGTTTTTGGTTCAAGTCTTGCGGGAAGGAAGCAAGGCTGTAAGTTGTTTTTCTCGTCTTCCTTGACTTCAATGGAAGTGGAAAAAATGAAGGGGAAAATAATCTTTGAATTGCTGGGGCTACAGCTGAGCTGTAACAATCGACATATATTAGGTAAAATGTCACTGCTGGGCGTCAGGTATTAAATTGTCACTTATTTGTTTCACTGACGTTTTAATAAGCAGTTTCTCAGTAACCATTTCTTTGTACCACTTTTGACCAGATTGATGACCAGCGAAGAACCCACAATTATGATGAGTTCATCTGTACGTTCATCTCTATGCTTTCTCAAGAAGGTAAGGGACTGTTTGTCAAAACCTTAAGGCTGTTTGAGGTCCTTACCAATAGGGAAGAGCATTGCTACAAATAACCACTTATGGTTAATTTATAGCCTGACCTTCTGGTTTCTGTATACAAGTGCATGGCATGTTGCAGTCTCAACAACTTTGCATCCTTCAACGTGACACTTTATGGCACTAAACCTTGACTTAATATATGCACTGGGAGTTAGTAAAAGCTGTGTCTTAAAGTTAACCTGTGCATTGTCATCTTTCTGCCCTTGCAGAGTGCACCCTCATGGTGCAAGTGTTATTTGCTCCTTTTCTAACCTAGCCCCGTCCTCAGTAAGAACAATAAGCTCTGTAGTGTTTCAATCATCAGTGCTAAAATCTACTTTCATAATGAGCGCACAATGTTAACAGCATGAAAGCCTGGAGGGAGCATTTTTACTTTAACAACTCAAAACCATGAACATTGTTGCACATGTAATGTTGCGATGAGGAAACTTGTGGGTAGGACCTTTAAGTCAGTTAAAATCACTCAAGTCATCTGTGGGCAGTGCAGTGTTAGCAGCTCAGCTCATGCAGAGAATGTAATCAAAAGAAAAATGTCCAGTACTTTGAATGGAAACCACACCTTCCAGGCTCCTCATCCCTTCCCAGATGGACATTTGTAATTTGATGTTAGTATTGGTCAAGAATATTATTGTGTGGGTAGTCTGGGTGCTAGTTCATGTGGGGAAAACGATGTGGTTAGCCAACAGGGTCACACTCCACAATGTGGAATGGAAATGTTTCTCAGGTCACTGCTCCCTAAGATGAGCATCCAATCTAACGGATCCCTGAGTTATTGATTACCATTGTTTCAATTTCCCGACAGGAATGCTGGCCAGCCTCGTAGAGCAGAACATCTCAGTGCGGAGGAGACAGGGCGTCAGTATCGGGCGCCTTCACAAACAGCGCAAGCCAGACAGGCGGAAACGTTCCCGGCCGTACAAAGCTAAGCGACAGTGACACTTGCAGCCCCACGTGCGCCCAGGCACCTGCGCCTTCAGCATTGACCCACCCATCCCTGCAAGACTGGCAAACAGCAGCTCTTGACTGAGGTTGCGTGTGCTGGATTCAGCTGGCGGAGCTGTGCATTCCCTTTACGGACACGCGGCTGGAATGCAAGATAATTACACTAACTTCGGGTCTGGTTTGAAAAGTTGAACCGTCAACCATCCACCAAAACCTTGCATGGGATCAGTCAGTAGTGGGGCCACTGGTATGAAGCAGCTGCCTTCTAATAATGAACCAACTGTAGACAGGATCTGTGTGCTGTTCCCAGCAGTGTTCAATGCTTGCAAGCAGGACAGTTCTGAATACATGGGAATTACAACCTTGTTCGTCATTCTGTAAACACTGTCTGAATTTGCTCCATTTTATCGTCTCTCCGTTGTGCACCATCCAAATTCAAACTTTCCTCCGAATTCCCTGTTGTCTTTGGAAGTGCATTTTTACAGGGGATTTGCTAAAGGACCACTGTTACACGTCTGGCCACTGATTGAGTACCTGAAGGAACTAGGTTGCTTGACCTGCGATGAACTACCGTGGGAATAAACCAAAACTGTGGAATAAAGCCCTGTTTATTCAAAGGGTAACAATTCCGATTTTGAGTTAAATGCCAGTTCAAATTAAAGAGCACTTTTTAAAAAAAAAACGTTGGGTGTAGTCAGTGATCAGTTAAAACCGGTCTGGATTAAAAGGAAACAGTTCCTGCGTTTGAAATGGAAAGTCGTTTGGTGAGATTGTGATGTGTTGATGCCATACAGTCATAAAGAACAGAAACAGACCCTTCAGCCCATCTAGTCCATGCAAACCATGCTCCCAAACCAAAGTAGTTCCACCTCCCTGTGTTTGGCCCATATCCCTCCAAACCTTTCCTATTCATGTCCTTACCCAAATGTCTTCTAAATGTTGTAATTGTACCTGCATCCACCACTTCCTCTCGCAGTTCATTCTACACACAAACCACTGTGTGTGTGTGTGTGTGTGTGTGTGTTTAAAAAAAAGTTGCCTCTCATGTTTTATATCTTTCTCCTCTCGCCTTAAAAAGATGCCCCCCTAGTTTTGAAATCCCCTACTCTCGGGAAATGACCCTTGATATTCAACTTGTCAATGATTTCACAAACCTTTTTAAAGTTCCCCATCCCTTCAACCTCCTACGCTTTAGTGAAAAAAATCCCAGCCTATCTTTATAACTCAAATCTTCTGTTCCCACAACATCCAAGTAAATCTTTCCTGAACTCTCTCTAATTTAATAAATATCCTCCATAGATAGAGCAGGGTAAGCAGAACTGTACACAGTACTCCAGAAGAGGAGATAATGGGAACTGCAGATGCTGGAGAATCCGAGATAACAAAGTGCGGAGCTGGATGAACACAGCAGGCCAATGCAGCATCTTAGGAGCACAAAAGCTGACGTTTCGGGCCTAGACCCCCTCTGATGCAGTGTCTAGGCCCGAAATGTCAGCTTTTGTGTTCCTAAGATGCTGCTTGGCCAGCTGTGTTCATCCAGCTCCGCACTTTGTTATCTCGTTTACTCCAGAAGAGGAGTACATTTGACAAGGTGAATACTGTTCACCAGAAACTAGATCTCCCAACGTATTACTGCCTGCTTACCTTTGTTTTATTACAGTCCAGACCTGATTGCAGTCTCCATAAGACCTCATAGGCATAATACTGGAAATATTAGGCATTTTAACAAAAGATGCAAGTAACCTTGTTATTTGTGCCCCAAAATACATTGTGATAAATATTATAGAATCATATAGTACAGAAATGGCCCTTCAGCCCACCAAGCTACTCTAAATCTACACAAGTCCTGCTTTCCAGCATTTGGCCCATAGCCTTGAATGTTATGACATTTTAAGTGCCCATCCAAGTACACTTATTGTAAAGTTGTGATGTTTCCCGCCTTAGCTATCCTCCCAGGCACAGTATTCCAGCTCCTCTTTGTGGAGAAGTTTTCCTCAAACCCTCTCAAAATCTCGTGTCCTCCACCTTAAAATTAAGCCCCACTTGTTATTGACCTGGTTAGGGAGGGAACCATCTGATTTCTATCCATCCCGTCTGTGCTTTTCACAACTGATCCACCTCAGTTTGGTTCCCCTCACCCTGCCCAACCTTCTCTGCTCTAAAGAAGACGACCCGAGCCTGTCCAACTTCTCACAGTTAAACAGTTCCATCCTCATTTGCACATCCTCTGGTGCGATCATAATTTATTTTGCTGTACTTTCCATGGTGGATTTTAAGTATCTCCTTCAGATTTTTGCACTTTATTTTGAACCTTCTTTGACTAAGGTCCAAGTGTGAACTGACTAATTCCAGGTGCAGTATGTAAGGTCTGTGTCCCTTACCAAGTCCCCGCAGGTTCTAACACAGGCTTGTCCAACAGGCAGCCAGTGGCCCACTGAGGGGTCCTATGGGGCCCACTGAGCTGCTGTTTAAAATGCAGGTAAGCGTCACTAGAAGATTTTGCAAGGAGCAGTTCCTTTAATTAGAGCCCTGTTGTCTCTGGTATTTGTTGTTGATAAGCCCAGTGGCAAGGAAAGCAGTCTGTACTTGAAAGGAGCAGTTCGAGGTCTGAAACTGCACCAGCAAGTCTACAGGCCACGGATTGAGAGGGTGCCAGGGATTCGTCTGCCCGAGGAGAAAAGGAATGAGTTGGGGGCTGGCGAGGCTGAGTCGGGCTGAAGAGTTGGCAGGTTTGGGGAGGAGACAGGAAGTTGACAAGGAACGGTGTTTACAGCAAGAGCATGCCCCATGACAGGGGGAGGATCAGCCAGGAGGAAGTGCCTGTTGGCACATTCAAAGCCACCCTGCATTGCTTCGCAGTGGTTGTATCAGCGAGCCTCCAGGATGGGTGTGGGTGTCAGAGGGTGGATTGGTGGTCTGTGTAAGTGAGTGCCTGAGTGAAACTGAGACACCGCCCCATTCTCCCATTCTTCTTGGCCTAACAAAGCCTGCTGGGAAAGGAGGAAGCCTCAGGCTGGAAGGCCAAAACATGAATTCCAAGGGCAGCTGGGAACACGGACTCCACCTCTTCCCTCGGGTCAGGACTTGGGGTATTATCATTTTCTCTCTACCTTTTGCTTTTTAACCTAGAAGACCAAAAAATATTTTATTAGTTATCTCTGATACTTGATACTTCCTCGAACGTTTCTTTTTAATCAATAACTCATGTAAATTGTCAGTTTATTGCTTTGGAATTGATTATTTCTGGAATTCATGTTTGTTGTTGTGGCAAATCTTATATGTGTGAAATTCACTTAGTGACCCCTCCAAATGAAAGAAAATTGAAAGGTAGCCCATCGTATATTTCTCAGAGTGGTGTTTTAAAAAATAAGTGGAGGTTTTGATAAAACTGTACAGGATGCTACTCAGGCCTTAGGCTCCTTTATCTAAGAAAAGATCTACTGCCAATGGAGTCAGTTTGGGGAATGCTCACAAGAACTGATACCAGATATGGGGAGGGATTGCCTTATGAGGAGAGGTTGAGTAGAGTAGGCCTGTACTTTTTAGAATATAGAATAATGAGAGGAGACTTTATTGAAACCTACTTGACAGGGTAGATACAGGTTGCTTCCCCTTGAGCACCAGAGGACACAATCTCAGAATAACGGGTCACAGCTAAGAATGAGATAAGGTGGAATCTCTTTGAGGATAGTGTTTCTGTTCAATGCTTCACTACAGAGGGCTGTTGAAGCTGGGACATTACATGTAGTTAAGGTTAAGGTAGACCTTTAATCTGTGAAGAACTCAAGGGTTATGGGAAAAGGGCAGGAGTTGAGGAATATCAGATCAGCTATGATCTTATTAAATGGTGGGGCACACCTGATGGGCTGAATGGCCTACTGCTTTTACATCTTATGTTCATGTGAAAGAGTTTTCTAATGTAAATACCTATTCACCACAGCGACACCAGCATTCATACCACAAGTTTCAATTGGTTCAGAAATTTTATTTAACATCCTAAAATCAAATAAAAATCTGAAAAAAAAAGTTTTGAGAAACAGTTGGTAAATTAGCCCATACATCCACTTTAGATTTTGATGTATATATTGGCGGCGTTATATTGGGTACAGGAGGCACAATGACAAAATCAGTTCACAGGGGATTCAGCAAAGTGCAAGAAGGATTGTGGAAGACTTTGAGAAAGACATAGAATGGCTAAACAGCTGGCAGATGCCATTTAATGAGGAGACGCTTTCTGAGAGATAAAAGCAATAGGATCAGACAAGCATTTCTGTGGCATTAAATGTAACTCCAGGATGGTGGGTTGCCTCCCTAGTAGCAGAGTCAGGGATGTCATTGGAGCAACGGCGGAGATCCCTCAGGAAAAGGGGGATCAACAAAAAGTCATGGTCCACGTTGGTACTGAGCAACAGGGATGAGGTCCCGATAGCAGATTTTAGGGAGCCTGTAAAGCAATTAAAAAGCAGGACCTCAAGGGCAATCAACTCATGATTTAACCCAGTGCCATGTGCTTGTCAACGTCAGAACAGGAGAACTGGTCAGCTGAATGTGAAGCTAGAGAATGAGTGTAGGAGGGAGTGTATTGGATGGTTTAAGCAGTGGGGCATCTTTGTAGGGAGATTTGCTAATGCGGTTGAGTTGTGTTTGAACTAGCTTGTCAGCGGGGTGGGACCCTGAGGGGTAACCCACATCAGAAAGAAGTAAAGTTGGTCACAGGAAGTAGAAAAGCTATTAGGAAGACTAGAAAACAGAAGAAGCAAAGCAAAGCATATATATATTCAAATGCAGAACAGTGTGGAAAAGATAAAGTTACTGGCATCCTATCTAAATGCACGCAGTGTTTGCAACAAGATAGATATAAACAGATACGATCTACCTGCCATTACCGCTGCATGGTGACCAGGACTGCGATCTAAATACTTAATGATACTTAACATTTAGGAAGCACAGGCAAGAAGGAAACGGTGGTGGATTTACACAGATAATCAATGTTGGATCAGTGCATCAGTAAGGGATGTTCTTCAATTGGAAGAGAAACATGTTAGAATGTGTTTGTTGAAGCTAAGAAACAGCAAGGGCCAACAGACATTGTTTGGAGTTATTTGTAGGTCACCAAACAGTATTGGTAGTGTGGTGCATGGTTGTTAATCAGGACATGAGGGAAGCTTGTAGCAGAGACAGCTCGGTTACCTATCATGGGTGACTTCAAACTGCACATAAACTGAGTAAACAAACTAAGCATGAGAGATGTGGATGACGAGTTTCCGGAGTGCATCAGGGTCGGTTTTCCAGAGCAGTACGTTGACAAGCTGACTAAAGCACAGGCTCCTTTTAGATTTTGTATTTTGTCGTGAAAATGCATGAATTAACAACTTCATTATAAAAGAACATTTCGGGATAAGTGACCACAATATAGTGAAATCTAACATTATATTTGAAAATCTGAGGCAAGGATGTTACTTTTGAATGAGGGAAATTATGAAGGCAAGAGAGACAAATTTGATTGAGGTAGATTGCTAAAATATATTAAAAGGTAATGGAGAGTGATGAAGAACTGTTGCACAGCTTACAGTAACAATATATTGTTTTCAAGGTGGAGAAGCTCAAAAGCTAATGAAGGAAGTTAAAGATTGTGTCAGATTAAAAGAAAAAGTTTAAAATGTTACCAGAAATAACAGTAAATCTGATGATTGAGAGTTTTTAGAAGATGGCAGTGGAGGACCAAGAAGCTGATGAGAAAAGGCAAAATCTAATATGAATGCAATCTTGCAAAACCATTTTTTTTTAGAAATGGACTGTAAAAACTTCTGTACATATGTAAAAAGGAAATGTTTGGCTGAGACAAGGATCGATCCATTACAGACAGTGTCAGGAGAATTTATAATGGGGAACAGAAATGACCAGGAAGCTAAATGATCACTTTGTGTCTGATTCACTGAAGAAAACATAAGAAATCTCTCAGAATTGGAGATTCAAGTGACTAGGGAGAATGAAGAGTTGAAGGAAATTAGTAATAGTAAGAATTGCAGTAGAGAAATTAATGGGGCTGAAAGTTGATAAATCCCCAGGATCTGAAGGTCTATATTCAGCGTGTTGAAGGGGCTGGATGCAGAGATAGTCAATGCATTGATCATTATCTTCCAAAATTTCTCCAAGTTTTGGAACAACACCTGCAGATGCGAATGCCTCCCCATTATCTATGCAAGAAAACACAGAGAACGGCTTACCTGTTAGCCTTCCATCAGTAGTGGGGAAAAGTGCTACAATCTATTATAAAGGATATTGTAAATGAATGCTCAGATAATAATGATCTGACTGGGCATAGCAAGCATAGATTTGCACCTGGGAAGTCGTGTTTGACAAACCTGTCGGAGCTTTTTGAGGATGTTATGAACAAAATTAACAAAGGAGCGTTTGTAGATGTAGTACGCTTGGATTTTCAGAAAGCTTTGTGAGCTTGGTTCACAGATTTAAAGCACATGGGTCAAGAGGTAATGTACTGATGTGGACAAGTAATTGGCTAACACAGAAAACAGGAATAAATGGGTCATTCTCACGTTGGCAGGCTGTTACTAGTGGATTACTGCAAATTCTTGAGATGTTGTGTATGGTGTTTGTAAACAGAGTGTAGACATTGGGATTTGTTGAATTGATGAAATTCAATTTGGTTATTAAGTTGAAATTATATTGGTTTAGGGATAAGGAGATTAAGGAGGTGAACACTTGGCTGAAGGAATGATTTGGGTTCCAAATCATGGGACATGGCACTGACACTGGGACATAAAAGAACTGTACCACAGTAAATAGTTCTCATATCTTTACTCCCCTGGCCAGGTAACCTCACCCAGTCCAATTTATTATCAGCTAAGAGAAATTTGAGATTTTTAAAGGAGCTTAGTTCTCTTTGTCAATTATAGACTGGGTACTGCATTGTAAAGACCTCCCACAGAGGAGCTGTCAACTCAGGGTAGAACCTCCAGGTAAAACATATCTTCAGGTATTTTAGGTTACCGATATCAACATGTAGAATCCCCATTAAGAATCCTAAGATAAGATAAAGCAGAGCAGGTGCTGGAAATCTGAAACAAAAACAGGAATGGCTGGAGAAACTCTGCAGGTCTGGCAGCATCTGTGGAGACTCTATTTTCTCTCTTGTTTTTTGGTTAAAAATTCTCAGATGTTATTATCCAGTGGTGGGTTTGTGACGATATAAGACTGCAACTTTTTAAAAAAACTTATGAATATTTATTGCAGGAATTAGTTTTAAATTACATTACAGGAATAAATATTGTCATAGAATATTAAAAATCGTTCTAACTCGACTTTTCCATTTTTAAATAGATACACATTTAAATCTACCTTAACAACCCTTTTTAGATATTCACAAAAATCATGTTTAAAGCAAACTACTCACAATCCAGCACAGTTTCTGTAGAGTGTCTTTATCTCATCCTTCAAAGGAAGTTAGCGGTAAAGTTAACACTTTCGTATCTCTGTCAGTGTGCATGTGTTGCCTTTGAAGGGCTTAGTTTTGTGTCTCTAGCAGTTGAGTAGTCTTCAATAGTTAATCATATTCCTACAGAAATTTTATTTTAAATAAGGCTCGTCATTGTGTTTAAAACTCTCTCCTACTTTATGAATGCGTGGGGTTCACTCTTCCTTTTGTCTTTTTTTTTAATCTTGTAGATATTTTCCAGCAGGCAAGATCCCCAAAAGTCTTGTGCTTTTCTGTAGAGCTTTATCAATAGTTCTTCTGCACATATTCAAACGTTGCGTATCGTGCATCTTATTTTCATTAAATGTGCACCTTATTCTGGTTGCTTCCTTTTTACTGCCAGGGCAAGCTCCAACTTAGAGCAGGGACCTCGCAGAAGGGAAGAATTTAGGGCGGAGAATGTGAAGTGAAGGGCTCAGTTGGGGAAGACAGTATCGATTATAATTCAAAAAATCACATGGAAAGGAAGAGAATAGAGTCAGAAATGCTGCTTCAGGGATTTCAGCTAAAGGGAAACTAAAACAGATAAAAATAATTAAACCAGAAGAGAAATAAGAACTGTATGACTGCAAAAAAAAAGTGAAAAGTGTGTCCCATATAAGCATTCTTTATGTGAGTGCATAGAGCAAAAGGAACAAACTAAATGGATTGCAGGTCTACATTCAAGTTGGAGGGTAGGATGTTGGTATTCAATACTGAGATACTGTCAGGAATTGGAACTGATCAAAAACAAAGTTGCTGGAAAAGCTCAGCAGGTCTGGCGGAAACTGTGGAGGAGAAAACAGTTAACGTTTCGGGTCCAAAGACCCTTCCTCAGAACTGATGGTGGCTTGGGAAACATCAGTTTATATGCAGAAAATAGGGGGATGGGGTAGGGAGTAAACGATAGGATAGAGCCCAAAGAGAGGGAAAGACAGTTGGACAGACAAAGGAGTTGCTAATGATCAGGCTGGGAGGGTGAGTAATTGTTAATGGGTACTGTTAGTGACTAACAGCAGTGGGTGTGTAGTGGCAGGCTATGTGATAACAAGGCCTGGTCTGTGGGGTGGGGGCGCTGAGACATGGGAGAGCTTAGGCCCTAAAATTATTGAATTCAATATTGAGTCCGGAGGGCTGTAGGGTCCCCAAGAAGAAAATGAGGTGTTGTTCCTCCAGCTTGCGTTGGGCTTCACTGGAACACTGTTCCTTAATCGGGTCCGACCCATCTCCCGCACTTCTACCCTCAGCCTTTCTCTTCCCTCCCACCACAGCAATAAGGTTCCCCTTATCCTCACCTACCATCCCACCAGCAGCCCCATCTAGAAGGTCATCAGACCTCCAGCAGGATGCCACCATCGGACATACATTCCCTTCCCCTCCCTTGTCCACCTTCTGCAGGGACCATTCCCTCCGGGACACCCTGATCCATACTTCCTTCACCCCCAACACCTCTCCTCAGCCCTTTGGCATCTTCCCCTGTGACCGGCAAAGGTACAACACCTGCCCATTTACCTCCTCCCTCCCCAGTATCCAAGGCCCAAACATACCTTCCAGGTGAAGCAACACTTCACCTGCACTTCCCAGAATCCAGTTTACTGCATTCAGTGCTCACAATGTGCCCTCCTCGACATTGGGGAAACAAAGCATAGACTTGGCGACTGCTTCATAGAACATTTACGTACTGCTCGCAAAAAAGACCCTGAGCTACCTGTTGCCTGCCACTTCAAATGCACACCTTGCTCCCTGGCGAACATCTCTGTCTCTGGCTTGCTGCCGTGTTCCAGTGAAGCCCAGCCCAAGATGGAGGAAAAACATCTCATTTTCCACTTGGGGACCCTACAGCTCTCCAGACTCTATATTGCGCTCAATAATTTTAGGGCCTAAACTCTCCCATGTCCCAGCCCCCTACCCCACCCACCAGGCCTTGTTATCACATAGTCTGCTATTACACACCTCCTGTTGTTAGTCACTAACAGTCCCCATTAACAACTACTCATCCTCCCAGCCTGATCATTAGCAACTCCTTTGGTCTTTGGGCTCTATCCTATCGTTTACTCCCTACCCCACCCACCTCCCTATTTTCTGCATATAAACTCACATTTTCTCAGCCACCATCAGTTCTGAGCAAGGGTCACTGTACCCGAAACTTTAACTCTGATTTCTCCTCCACAGATGCTGCTACACCTGCTGAGCTTTTCCAGCAACTTTGTTTTTGTTCCCGATCTACAGCATCTGCAGTTCTCTTGGTTTTGATTTGGATCTGATTAAATTTGGTTGCATAGGCTCTACAGGATAGGGAAATGGCGAAGGAGTAGATTAATTCTAATGATGGAGGAGGAATTGCTTAAATGATAAAAGAAAATATAATTATTGATATAAATGCCATGTAGACTGTCTTGGTATATAAAGAAAGAGAAGATTTAAGACGAGAAGGAGTGGGTAAAGATTTGCAGTGAAGTGCTATGAAGTGTAAGATTTTATTACTGCTGAGATTAAACAAAAATGTAGTAAAACTTGAGAGGTTTTATCACTGGAACATTTTAAATTTCATATAAATTGGGATGAGCTGACTAGCTCATTTCAAAAAGGTAGTGATTTTCATGTAATGAGGATAGTTTTCTGCATCACTATGTCCGAGAATCAACAAGAGACATGCCACGTTAGATTTAGTAATGAGCCAGATTTGATTAACAGAGTCTGAACACAATAATCTGATTGAGTTAATGCTGTTTGAAAGGGTGGATATGAAACTACTGCTAAAATGTTCAGTTGCTCAGAGAGATCCAGAAAACTTTGTACAGATGAATCGGATTAAAGTTTGAAGAGATGGTTGAGGTGGTGAACAGGAGACTATCTAATGGTGTTATAATATATGCTTCCAGAAGGCATTCGATAAAGACTCTGAACTGAAGACAAATTGTTGAACTGGTATGAAAATTGGCCAAATGGTAAGAGACATTGTATGGTTGATTGGTAGAACATGACTGGGAACTGTTCACAACTTTTATGAACATCTGACACAGTAGGATTGAAAGCTACAAATGCAAGCTTGCTGATAACACAAGGACAGGCAGCATTGTATTCAGCGTAGTTGGAAATGTGAAGACCGGTTGATAGAGTAAGTAAATGGACAAAACTGTGCTAAATGGATTTTAATGTTGCTAATTTCAATCTAAATAAAGCAGAGTACTTTCCATTTCGCGAAAACATTATAAACAGTGGAGGTCCAAGAAGATTTGGGGTCCAGAAAGAAGTCAGAGTTATACAAAATCTTAGTTAAACTGTAGAGTCATAGAGTTATAAGGCACAGGAACAGACCTTTTGGTCTAACTCATCCATGCTGACCAGATATCCCAAGCCTACCTAGTCACAATTGCCTGTGTTTAGCCTATATCCCTCTTAAACCCTTCCTATTAATATACCTGTTGAAATTTCTTTTAAATTGTTGCAATTGTACGTGCCTCTATCACTTTCGCCGGCAGCTCATTCCCCATGCACATCACCCTCTGTGAGAAAAAGTGCCCCTCTTACTTCTGTCATCTTAAACCCATGCCTCTCGTTTTGGACTACCCTATCCTTGGAAAAAGTCTTTTGCTTTGCATTCTATCCATGCCCTTCGTGATTTTGTAAACCCCCATAAGCATCCGACATTCCAAGGGGAAAAACGCCCTAGCCTATCCAGCCTCTCCTTATAACTGAAACACTTCAGTCCTAGCAACATCCTTGTAAATTTTTTTCTGAACTCTTTCTAGTTTAACAACATCCTATAGCAGGGAGACTGGAATTGTACGCAGTATTCCAAAAGTGGCTTCACCAATGTCCTGTACAGTCGCAAAATGACTGCCCAACTCCTGTACTCCCAATTTCTGACCAATGAAGGTAAACGTGCCACACGCCTTCTTCACCGCTTTGTCTATATGTGGACCACCATACCTCAGGAAGGATGTAACATCTCTGCAGGGAGTATAAGGTAGATTTATCAGAATGATAATTGGACTGCAAAGATTCAAAGGCAGGGTGGATTAAGGGAACAATGGAATTCTGTGGGAATTTAGAATATGTAAGGTTGATTTGATCGAAGATCTCAGATGTGAAGGTGAACTGATAGAGAGAAACAGTTCCTGCTGGTTGGGGGAGTCTGGGACTTAGCCAGTGGGGTTTCAGGGTGCAATTAAGAAACACTTGTGCACACAAAAGATAGGAGAGGTTTGGAACTCACTTGCGTTAACAGCAAACATTATCTCAAAGTTTAGTTTTTAGTCTGAGATTTAATCTAGGATATTAAGGGAAATGCCATAAAGGACAGTTTGGGAGTTAGCTCACAGTCAGTCATTATCTCGTGGAATTGATGCTGTATTTCCATTTGTTTGGGGTGTATGTCTTGATGGTTTCAGATGGGAACAGGAATAGACGTTTCAGCCCTTTTAAGCCTGCTCAACAATTCTAGACTGCTCATCTACTTCAAGACCATTTTTGCGTGCTGTCCGCATATTCCCTTATGTTATTGGTACCTAGGAGTCTATCGGATCATGTTCAATAATTAAGTTTGAACTTCCCTCTGCAGCAGAGAGATTTCCAAAAATTCACCACAGTCTGAGTGATGAACCACCCCCCGCCCCTAGCTTTTTGGAGTCATAAATGGCTTGCCTCATTCTGTATTCTGAGACTGTCCCCAGGTTCGAGATTCTCTCCCCGGCAGCCAGGGTGAACTTTGACACGCTTTTAAGAGTTTTATAAATTGGGCCTTTGTACTTGGGATCCTGAAATTGTTTCCATTGAAACGAAGAATGCAAAGAGAGTAAATGGAAGCTTTTTAAGTAGCAATCTCTTAATGAGGGAGAGCTTGGGACTCTGAAGGAGACTTCAGTTTAAAATGATCACTAAGAAAAGAAAGGATTTCAGAGTTTGGCCTGCACAGAATTGTTTGTGGAATACTTTGTCACATGGAGAAGTTACAGCAGATTATTGCAGAGAAGCTGCAGAGCACAGGACAGTTGTATTATTCCAGGAAAGAGCCAGCGCAAACAATGAGCCAAAACTGCTGAGGTCTGTTGTTCGAGTCTTGTGGTTAAATCAGTTTAAAATCTTATCACTGGATGCTGAAAACAGGTTTGTATAGATCATGCATGTTCTTCATAGTGGCAGTAGTTGTGGGGTATGAGAAGACCAATATGCAGCCCATTCGCCTTTCTGCAGCCTTGCCTGCCAGTTGCATGCAACAATGAGTTTCGGGGTAAAACTGAACCAGTCATCTGTGTGTGCATCTTTTAAAGTAGTGCAGTGTTACTATTTGGAATTATTAAGACCACTTTGGCTATTTGTCTCCTCTTAGGAACACAATGACAATCAGTGGCTGTCGTTGAGAAGGTTTACGTTGCACTGTAAATATCGAAATGTAATCAGGGTTCTTTATCCATGAATCACTCAGCTTCCTCCAGTGCTGTTAATATTGCTGATGTTATGTTTTGGGTTTTTGCGACAATCACTTTTCTCTGCCTCCTTGTCTGCAGCGTCTTTGCCTGTTTTGTTTCTCTCTGCCTCCCCCACAACCCACCGACTTTGTTTCCCCAGATTCCTGGACTGATGGAGTTCCAGCTTCCCTGATGATAAATGTTTCCCCAACATCGAAGTTGCCCTGTCAATGCAGACATCCTGCCTCGGCCATCGATCAAACTGCTCTGGACATAGACGTCTTCAGGACTCGACTTACCCTAATCTTTCTTAAGCCCTCACTCTCTAAACTATCGTCCACATGTACTTCAAACTCAACACTCTTCGTTCATCAGCACTTGGTGAAATTAAATGAGCATTTTCCATACACATTGTGACTTCAGTCTATCTCTGTTCCCTCCATCCAAACTCATAGGCTTGGCTACCCCTTCAATCATGTCATTATACAGACCACACTGACTCCAAGGTTACTCTCCCATATAAAAAAAATGCCCCCTTTTTTTAAGAAAAGACCTAAGGCCAACTTTTTCACACAAAGGATGACACATGTGTGGAATGAGCTGCCAGAGGAAGTGGTGGAAGCAGGTACAGTTACAACATTTGAAAGATGTTTAGACAGGTACATGAATAGGAAAGGTTTAGAGCGGTTTGAGCCAAATGCAGGTAATTGGGACTAGTTCAGTTCAGGAAACCTGGTCAGCATGGATGAGCTGGACAGATGGGCCTATTTCCATGCTTTATGGTTCTATGACTCAGTTATGCAGCCCCCTGTCCAGTTCAAGGCTAGTGAATTCAGACGCAACACAGACTGGGAATTCACATTCACTAATCCCACCATACACAGGAAATTCACAAACTCATTCTGGAATTGAATGTGAATTTGCACAAGCTCAGGACACAGTGGGAATTCACATACACCAATCCAGGGATAGATAGGTTCTGATATAATCGACCTGATCAGAGATCTTATTACACTGCTCCAGATTTGGGTAGGACTTGAAACTAGGCCTCCTTACTCAGAAGTAGGCACACTACTGCAATGCCCTCTGGGATTCTAGCATATATTGGAAATTCACACAGCCTGATTCTGGGATGTATTAGAAATTAACACTCTGATCCCAGGATATGCTGGTGAGGAACTCAGATCCCTCCATGCTAATGGACCCTACTGGTTCATGAGGTTCTGGAATTTTGAGCTGATGTCCTGTATTACATTGTTTTCATTGAGGGAATGCCACAATTGTTGGATTTGTTGATTTTTGACGTAATTTTATATATATAAATCCCTGCATGTTTACTCAGGAGATTTCAAGTGCAGTATCTTTATTTTTCATGAGGGGGCAGCATGGTAACTCAGTGGTTAGCACTGCAGTCTCACAGCTCCAGGGACCTGGGTTCGATTCCACCCTTGAGCAACTGTCTGTGTGAAGTTTGCACATTCTCCACGTGTCTGCGTGGGTTTCCTCTGGGTGCTCCGATTTCCTCCCACGGTCCAAAGATGTGCAGGCTAGGTGGATTGGCCATGCTAAATTGCCCATAGTGCCCAGGGAATGGCTTAGACATGGAAATATAGGGTCATGGGCCTCGGTGGGATGGTCTTTGGAGGGGCAGTATGGACTTGTTGGGCTGAATGGCCTGTTTCCACATTGTAGGGATTCTATGATGATGATCCCAAGACATTATTTGAAGGAAAATGGCAGCTCATGGCCATTTTCCCTTCACCAATGTCATTAACAAGGTAATAACCGGTCACATATCTCTGTTCCGTGTGTGAGTGAGAGAGAGAGAGAGCCCTCAGTGTGACGACATCACAAACGCTGCAAAACTAAATCTTTGGATCATCCTGAGGGTGTAATGATATGCCACACAGATGTAAGTTCTTGTTTCTCCCATGTTTATGCTAATTGGAGAATGGAAAAGTGGAAGTTGGATGATAAATTTTAAAATAAATTTAAACTTTTGACAGTGTCGTAGAAAGCGAGAGAACCAGCAGGTTAGGGGGAGGCGATGGCCTAGTGGCATTATCGCTGGACAGTTAATCCAGAGACCCAGACAATGTTCTGGGGACCCCGGTTCATTATCCTGCAGTGGCAGATGGTGGAATTTGAATCCAATAAATATCTGGAATTAAGAGTCTACGGATGACCATGAATCCATTGCTGAGCATCAGGAAAAACCCATTTCATGTCCTTTCACTCATGTCCTTTCAGGGAGGAAACTGCCACCCTTACCTGGTCTGGCCTACATGTGACTCCAGATTCACAGCAACGTGGTTGATTCTTAACTACCCTCTGGGTAATTAGGGATGGACAATAAATGCTGTCTAGCTAGTGACACCCTCATCCCATGAATGTATAAAGAGGCTCAGTAAATATGCAGTCAGCCTGCCTCCTTTCCAAAATCATAACTTGAATCCTCTTCATTAACATGGTTTATTCAAAATGCATAAGACTTGACGGAAAATTGTGCTAAAATGAAGCCAGCTGTTAAAACCATTCAGACGAAAACAGACAAGAGTGTAGACAGGATGCTCACAGGCTCTCAGGTTAGAGGTTGCTGTCATTCACCATGAAATAGTTTTATTTCGCACCATTGGACCTGTAAGGACGGAATGTGGCAGTTACACAAGGATGCTTAAAGAATCCGGACAGGTCACACTATTTGTATTTTGCAGTGAAGAAACATCCCTCCTAGTCATTGATCAGATTTTCTTTTGTTTCACCTGCATTTAAGATACAATAATCCACCCTCTGGCCTTAATACCAGCAACAAGACAATACAGTGTCATGCACCAATGGTCAGACACAAGGGGGAGCCCTCGTGCAGTTTCTGAATCATCCAACAACGGAGGAACTCAGGATGAGACCAGCAGGTTAAAGTTGAAATCCTCCTGGTCTATATAGCCTTGCCATAACACTTGCTGTGGCTGGGATGCTATCCTCACCGTTACGTATTGTTAACAATGGGAGTACTTACAAAGATTGCCACAGGTGTCACCCTCTATCCAATATCTGAAGCTGCTCAGATTCATCTCTTGATACGGGTTTGCAAATTGAGGAGGAATCCTAGGCTTGGTGGATGGATAGGCATCTACCCATTTGACAGAAAGGAAAATACGTCTCATTAGTATCTCCATACAAGCTGTAGCGCACACAAACAATGAAAACCATTTGTAACTGAGGCACACCTGGCTTCATCTCACTGAACTCATCCTTCAGGTAGTCGCTAATCCTTGACATCGCGACACTGCTCAAACAGCCGTTGCAACGAAAACGAGACATTGACTCCTTAAAATAGGGCGGTGACTCTAAACAGTGGTGAGACACAAAGACGGGTTATTCAGGCCTGAAGGTACATGCTCCCAGACTCCATTCCACTATCTACATCCCAAGGTATTCAGAGAGGTGGCTGTGAAAATAGTGGATACATGTAGGACGGCAAGGTGGCTCAGTGGTTAGCACTGCAGCCTCACAGCGCCAGGGACCCGGGTTCGATTCCACCCTCGGGCGACTGTGTGGAGTTTGCACATTCTCCCCATGTCTGCATGGGTTTCCTCTGGGTGCTCCGGTTTCCTCCCACAGTCCCAAGATGTGCAGGCTAGGTGGATCGGCCATGCTAAATCGCCCATAGTGTTCAGGGATGTGTGGGTTATGGGGGGATGGGTCTGTGTGGGATGCTTCAAGGGGCGGTGTGGACTTGTTGGGCTGAAGGGCCTGTTTCCACACTGAAGGGCATCTAATCATTGGCTGTCATTATCCAAACTTCTGCAGATTCTGGAACAGTTCCTGGCAAGCTAGAGGGAGGCAAATGTCTATTTAAAAAGGAGAGGGAGGGAGAAAACTGGGAATGACAGGACTGGTTAGTCTAACATCAGTAATAGGGAGACCATTAGAGTCTATTAGAAGAGATGTGACAACAGGATGTTTACAAAATATCAATGGGATTACACAGGGACAACTTCAATGTATGAAGAGGAAGTTGTGTTTGACGAACCTAGACTGTTTGAGGATTTGACTTGGAGAATAGATGAGGGAGAACTAGTGGATGTGATGTTTTTGAATTTTCAGAAAGCTTTCCGTAAAGTCCCACATAAGAGGTTGGTGTGTAAAATCAAAGCATGTTGGGTTTGAGTAAAATACTGGCATGGATGACATATGTTAGCAGACAGGAAACGGACAGTGAGAATAGATGGGATATTTTGAAGTGGAGGACAGTGACAAGGGGTTAATTAATCACAGGGATCGGTGCTTAGTCCCGAGCTATTTGTAATATAAACATCAACAATTTGGATGAAGGAATCAAATGTAACATTTCCAAGTTTGCTGATGATGCAGTACATGTGGGACTGAATAGTCAGGAAGATCTAAAGAGGCTTCAGAGTGATTCAGACAAGTTGATTGAGTGCACAGACTCATGGCAGAATGCAGTATAGCATGGATAAGTATAAGGTTGACCAGTTGAGTGGGAAAAAACAGAACTGCAGAGTATTATTTAAATGCTGATAGATTGGAAAATGTTGATATACAAAGGACCTTTGGCATCCTTGTACACTAGTCACTGAAAGAAAATGTGCTGCCTGCAACAAGCAGTTACGAAGGTAAATGTATGTTTGCCTTTCATTGCAGGTGGCTTTGGATACAGCAGCAAGCAAATCTTACTGCAACTGTACAGACCCTTGGTGAGACCAACTTTGATGCAGGTTTGATCTCCTTACCTAAGAAAAGATGTACTTGCCATAGAAGGAGTGCAGCAAATGTTCACCAGGCTGATTCCTGGAATGGCAGGCTTGTGGTATGGGCAGAGGCTAGTTCAAATGGGCCTATATTTCCTGGTGTTTGGAAGAATGTCACAGAGATCTACAGCACATCTACTTCCAGAGACCCTTCAGCCATTTGAGTCTGTGCTGGTCAAAAACAAACACCTAAATGTTCTAATCCGATTTTTCAGCATGGTCTGTACGTCCTGGTAAGTGCACATCTAAGTATTAATAGTTATGGGGGTTTCTGCCTCTACCACCCTCACAGGCAGTGAGTTCCAGATTCCCACCAATCCCTGAGTGGAAAAAAAAGCTTTTCCTCAAATCTCTTCCAAACCTCCTACGTGGTTACCTGCAATCTCTGGCCCTGGTCATTGATCCCTCTATCAAGGGGAGAAGTTCCTTCCTGTCTGCTCTCTCTGTGCCCCTCATAATTTTGTACATCTCAATCATGTCCACTCTCAGTCTCCTCTGCTCTAGGGAAGTCAGCCCCAGTCTTTCCAATTTCTTTTCATAACTGAACCTCTTCAGCCCACAACATCCTGGTAAATCTGCACCCTCTAGAATGCTATCACATTCCTGCTATAATTCTGGAACTGCATAGAATAATCAGATGTAACATAAACAACATTTCACACAGTTCCAACATAGCTTCCCTGCTCCTAAATTCTATGCCTCAGCTAATAAAGGCCAAACACCTGAAGGGTATTTTTTCTTACCTAGAATGAGAGTGAATCTCACTGAAACCGATAAAATTCAGACATGCTTGGACAGACTGACCAAGATGCGATGTTTCCACTGATAGGGAGTGTGTTCTGAACAAGGGATCATGGTCTTGGGATATACGGTAGGACAATTTGGACTGAGATTAGGAGAAATTTCTTTGTTCAGGGAGTGATGAATCAATGGAACTCCCTACCACTGAAGGCTGTGGAGGGAAAGTCACAATATATTTCAACAGGAACGGATGGATTTCCAAATGCTAAAAGTGTCAAGGAGGGTGTGGGAGAGCATGGAAGTATAGCGTTGCAAGAATCAGCCATGATCATGATGAATGGCAGAGTGAGTTTGGTGGACCAAATGGCCTATTCTGCTGTTTTTTTATGTTTCTACTTCAAGTCAAAACTCAACTAAATTTCAGTAACTGGCATGATATACCAGAAGCTAATTACATGGCACATGTTATATTTAAATATACAACTACTTCAGCTGCACCTAAATATAAACACCAACTTCAGGCCCATTGACTGTAATCTCCAGCTCAGTCCCACTGACTGTACTCACTAACCCCTATTTACAGACTGTAATCTCCAGCTCAGTCCCACTGACTGTACTCACTAACCCCTATTTACAGACTGTAATCACCAGCTCAATCCCACTGACTGTACTCACTAACCCCTATTTACAGACTGTAATCACCAGCTCAATCCCACTGACTGTACTCACTAACCCCTATTTACAGACTGTAATCACCATCTCCAGTCCTACAGACTGTAATCGCCAATTAAAGCGCCATTGACTGTAATCACTAATCCCCATCTCAGACTGTAACCACTGACTCCAACCCCACCAACTGTAACCACTGACCCTGACCCCCAAACCCACAGACTGTAATCATTAACACCAACCCAACTGACTGTAATCATTGACTCCAATCCTAATGACTGTAATCACTGGCTTGAAACTCACCGACTGCATATAATGACTCGAAACACACTGTGATCACCCACTCCATACAACATGCACATATATCTGAATCCACTTATTTTCCAGGACCTCAGCTCCGGCCACTAATTAGCTAGGACTAAGTACTAATAACTGTCTTGTAAATATACAGGTCACTAATGTTCCCCATGGCTGTCAGGTATATACTTGATTCCAATCCACTTACTATCGGGCACACTCACGGTCAATCCAGGTGCCTGCAAAAGCAGAAACATTTAATCATTCTTCAAAACAATTGCATGTTAGAATAAAGAAAAGACCTTTGTGCCCGACTAATATACTATCTGCTGGATTACCCTACTCTCTCACCGTGACCCGCGGCACGGTGGCTCAGTGGTTAACATCGATGCCTCACAGCACCAGGGACCCGGGTTTGATTTCACCCTCGAGTGACTGTGTGGAGTTCGCACATTCTCCCTGTGTCCTCGTGGGTTTCCTCCGGGTGCTCCGGATTCCTCCCACGGTGCAAGGATGTGCAGGTTAGGTGGATTGGCCGTGCTAAATTGCTCATGAAGTCCTGGGATATGCAGGCTAGGTGGATTGGCCATGGGAAATGCAGGGTTACAGGGATAGGGTGGGTCTGGATGGGATGCTCTTTAAAGGGTCGGTATGGGCCTGATAGGTTGAATGGCCTGTTCCCACACTGTAGGGATTCTATGATCTATAGTATCTGTGACCCCTAGTTCCCTGGAGCACAAACTCATTTAGACTCCAGTTGAGCATGTTCATGGTCTTGCCTTTGTCCTTGTGTTGCTGCACATCCCGTGACTCTCTCTGGTCAAACGGTGACAAATGACTTCTCTTTGCTGTCCCATGATTTAGTGGGATATCTCATATAGAAGTCTCCTTGAACTCAAACAGGACAGGAGGTATGGTGGCTACCTGGTTATCAAAAGGGTCAGCTTCTGGTTCTGGGAAGCCAAAGAAATCATAACCGAAATCCTTGCATTGGTATAGCACCATTCACAATTTCGTGTACAGTATTCACAGAGTGTGGGCACTGTTGTAATGTAGGAAATCTGGCAACCATTCTGGGCACAGGAAACTCCCACAAAGAGCAAAGTGATCAAAGTCAAATCACCTGCCCTAGTGATATCAATTGAGGAGCAGTCAACATAGAATATCAGAGATTAATGCTCTACTGTTCTTCAATTAGTGATGTGGGATCTGAGAGCAGACAGGGTAATACTCTGACTTGGGAAGCACACCATCCCGTATTAACCAGCAACCCATTGCAATTTCAGTAAAGTGTAGGGGAAAATCCTAAATTTTGCTTGAAATCAAAACACATAAAGTCAGTCAAGGGAGCAAAGGTTAAAAAGCAATAAAAATAAATTTTGGCAAACATTAAGATTGATAAGTCCCCAGGGCCAGACCAGATTTATCCTAGGTTGCTCTGGGAAGCGAGAAAGGAGGTTGCAAAGCCACTGGCGAAGATCTTTGCTTCCTCACTCTCCACGGGAGTCATACTGGAAGATTGGAGGGAGGCAAATGTTGTTCCTCTTTTCAAGAAAGGGAATAGGGAAATCCCTGGAAATTACAGACCAGTCAGTCTTACGTCTGTGGTCAGCAAGGTTTTGGAAAGAATTCTGAGGGATAGGATTTATGACTATTTGGAAAAGCATAGCGTGATTAAAGGGAGTCAGCAGGGGCAGGTCATGCCTTACAAATCTTATTGAGTTCTTTGAGGAAGTCACGAGACAGGTTGACGAGGGTCGAGCAGTGGATGTGGTGTACATGGACTTCAGCAAGGCATTTGTTAAGGTTCCCCACGGCAGGCTCATTCATAAAGACAGGAGGTATGGGATACAGGGTGATTTGGCTGTCTGGATTCAGAATTGGTTGGCTGACAGGAGGCAGAGAGTGGTTGTAGATGGTAAGTATTCTGCCTGGAGGTCATTGCTGAGTGGTGTCCCGCAGGGCTCTGTTCTTGGGCCTCTGCTCTTCGTAGTTTTTATAAATGACTTGGATGAGGAGGTTGAGGGGTGGGTTAGTATGTTTGCTGATGACACAAAGGTCGGAGGTGCCGTTGATAGTATCGAGGGCTATTGCAGGCTTCAGCGAGACATTGACAGAATGCAGAGCTGGGCTGAGAAATGGCAGATGGAGTTCAACCTGGATAAATGCGAAGTGATGCATTTTGGAAGGTCGAATTTAAATGCTGAATATAGGATTAAAGGCAGGATTCTCGGCAGTGTGGAGGAACAGCGGGATCTTGGTGTTCAAGTGCATAGCTCCCTCAAAGTTGCCACCCAAGTGGATAAGGTTGTTAAGAAAGCATATGGTGTTTTGGCTTTCATTAACAGGGGGATCGAATTTAAGAGCTGCGAGGTTATGCTGCAGCTCTACAAAACCCTGGTGAGACCACACTTGGAATATTGTGTCCAGTTCTGGTCGCCCTATTATAGGAAAGATGTGGAGGCTTTGGAGAGGGTGCAAAGGAGGTTTACCAGGATGCTGCCTGGACTGGAGGGCTGGTCTTACGAGGAGAGGTTCACTGAGCTCGGACTTTTTTCTCTGGAGAGAAGGAGGAAGAGAGGTGACCTGATCGAGGTGTACAAGGTAATGAGAGGCATTGATAGAGTCGATAGCCAGAGACGTTTCCCCAGGGCAGGATTGACTGCCACGAGGGGTCATAGTTTTAAGGTGTTAGGAGGAAGGTATAGAGGAAATGTCAGAGGGAGGTTCTTCACCCAGAGAGTTGTGAGCGCATGGAATAGTTTACCAGTGGTAGTCGTGGAAGCAGAGTCATTAGTGACATTTAAGCGACTGCTGGACATGCACATGGACAGCAGTGAATTGAGGGGAATGTAGGTTAGGTTATTTTAGTTTTGGATTAGGATTATTCCACGGCACAACATCGTGGGCCGAAGGGCCTGTACTGTGCTGTACCTTTCTATGTTCTATGTTCTAAAACTTCAAGCCTGATACCTGAAAAGTGGACAAAAAAGTTATTATTTCAGAGAATGGGCAGCCAGGTACGACTGAAGGAAGAGCAAAGTCTGGAATTAATAATAGAACAATTGTTGGTTTATTGTGAATTGGTAAAATTCAATTAACCCCAGGGCCTTATTCATTTGATGGTTGACCTTGAGTGCAACAAATAGAAACCCAGCCAGGGTGTAGAGACTGTAACTTTCACTTCTGTCTCTCTCCCTCAAGAGAAGCACAGAGTAATCATCCCAGCCCAAACTTTTGATGGAATGTTTGTAAATTATTTTAGGTCTGGACTACAACATATGTGGCCTGGAACATAAGAATTACAAGCCGAAGACACAAGGATGCAATATCCTGTATCCAGCGTTAATCACATTGTTTCAGTTAAATTGGATCTTTCCATTACATTAGTGTGCCAAAAGGAGACATGGGATTTCTAACAGGTGACCCTGAGATAATCAAGAGTGAACTCCACTGTCCCATCGACAAGAGATTGAGCTACAAAGACTGCGGTGGAAATTTAGAGAGAAATCATACCTGGTACTTCAGTATGGCCCAGTGGTTGGTAATTGGATGAGGATAAATAGCAGGATCATTTTTATCCCAGACGGTAATGCTGAGGGCGAATGAGAAGAGGACACGGAGTTAGCAGCAGCCGTGAAAGTAGAAGCTGTGAAGGAGACGGGAAACAACAGTATGGAGCTGGAGGAACACAGCAGGCAAGGAGAGGAGCAGGAAAGTTGGTGTTTCGGGTTGGGACCCTTCTTCTGCAATCACCTCCGCTGATGCTGCCTGGTCTGCTGTGTCCCTCCAGCTCTACACTGTTATCTCTGACTCCAGCGTCTGCAGTTCTTGCTATCTCCAAGGAGATGGGGAAAGACTTGCCATTTGCGTGGACCGTGATGCTTTCTCTTCTGCATGTTTTTATTTCCAGCTCCGCACCGGGTACGCGCAGGTCAGTCTCCCTCAGGAGCGGGTGCGCGCGTGCGAACCCCACTGAGGAGCGGGTGCGCGCGGGTGAGTCCCACTGAGGAGCGGGTGCACGCGGGTGAGTCCCACGGAGGAGCGGGTACGCGCGGGTGAGTCCCACGGAGGAGCGGGAGCGTGCGGGTGAGTCCCACGGAGGAGCGGGTGCGCGCGGGTGAGTCCCACTGAGGAGCGGGTGAGTCCCACAGAGGAGCGGGTGCGCGCGGGTGAGTCCCACTGAGGAGCGGGTGCACGCGGGTGAGTCCCACTGAGGAGCGGGTGCGCGCGGGTGAGTCCCACTGAGGAGCGGGTGCGCGCGGGTGAGTCCCACAGAGGAGCGGGTGCGCGCGGGTGAGTCCCACTGAGGAGCGGGTGCGCGCGGGTGAGTCCCACTGAGGAGCGGGTGCGCGCGGGTGAGTCCCACGGAGGAGCGGGTGCGCGCGGGTGAGTCCCACTGAGGAGCGAGTGCGCGCGGGTGAGTCCCACTGAGGAGCGGGTGCGCGCGGGTGAGTCCCACAGAGGAGCGGGTGCGCGCGGGTGAGTCCCACGGAGGAGCGGGTGCGCGCGGGTGAGTCCCACTGAGGAGCGAGTGCACGCGGGTGAGTCCCACTGAGGAGCGGGTGAGTCCCACTGAGGAGCGAGTGCACGCGGGTGAGTCCCACTGAGGAGCGGGTGCGCGCGGGTGAGTCCCACTGAGGAGCGGGTGCGCGCGGGTGAGTTGAAGGGGCATTAACCAGCATAAAGCTATAGTGACGCGGGAGTGACAATGGACAACGTTGTCACTAAGTATCCGGTTCATTGCCAGAAAGTGGTCAATCAGACCCTCCCTAAATGCAGGAACTAGGCTCAGTGTGATCGTCTCCCTCTATCCAGAAGGCGGGGTCAATGTGAAATCATGCCTAATTCAGAAACTGGTCATTGACAGAAACTTGTTAATCCTGAAAATCATCAGCGTGAGACCCTTTCCCAATCCAGACAATGGTGAGATAGAGAGGTACTCCTTAATCCAGAAACGGGTGTGTGAGACTCCCACTGGTCTAAAGCCCTGTGATTATGAGACACTGCCTAATAAAAAAAAAGCAGCCCATAATGCAGTCATTTCTAAGTCCCTAACACAGAGACTGGTCAGCGCCAAACTCTACCTCATATCAAGACCATCAGAAACCTCATGTTCCATAACCCAGCAACTGGGTCAATGTGGGACCTTGCTGAACCCAGAGGACAGCACCCTCTTGAACCAGTAGGGCACCCTCCCAAGACACAGAGAGCGGTCAGAAATAGTAAGAACTGCCGATGCTGGAGTCAGAGATAACAGTGTAGAGGTGGAGGAACACAACAGGCCAGGCAGCATCAGAGGAGCAGGAAAACCGATATTTCAGGTCAGGTCCCTTCTTCAGAAACAGGGTGGTGGGAGGAAGGGAGCTCAAATAAATAGAGGAGAGGTGGGGCTGAGGAAGGTAGGTGGGATGGTGATAGACGAGTGCAGGTAGGGAGTGGTGGGGATTGGTCAGTGAGGTAGCAGGAGCGAGTAGATGAGAGAGAAGATGGACGAGTTGTGGCAGGTCAAGGAGGCTGGGATGAGAAGGAAGGTTGGTTATGGAATGAGGCCTGGGGTGGGGAGATTTTGAAATTAGTGAAATCCACATTTAGGCTGTTGGGATGTAGGGTCCCAAGGCGTAATATGAGGTCCTGCTCCTCCAGCTTGTGGATGGCATCATTGTGACATTGGAGGAGGCCCAAGATGGACATGTCTCTCAAGGAGTGGGAGGACTTAAAATGGTTCAAAACTGGAAGATGTTCATGTTTGTCACAGAACAGAGCACAGGTGTTATACAAACCTGTCTCTGAGCCTCGGCTTGGTCTCACCGATGTAGAGGCGGTCACATCAGGAGCTGTGGATGCAGTAGACCGCATTGACGGATCTGCAGGTGAACATATTGTCCAATGTGGAAGGTTTGTTTTGTGCCTTGAATGAAGGTGAAGGGCAGGTGTAACACTTCCTGCAGTTGCAGGAAAAGGGACCGGGAGGTGGTGGGGCCAGTAGGGAATGTGGAGCGGACGAGGGAGTCGCAGAGAAAGGGGCGTATGAAAAGCACATAGGGGTGAGGACGGCAATATATTAGTTGTGGGGTCAGATTGCAGGTAGCAGAAGTAGCGGAGAATGATACGTTGGATGTGGAGGTGGTGGGGTGATATATGAGGACAAGGGGCATTCTGTCTTTATTTTTGTTGGTGGGGAAGGGGACGTGAGGGAAACAGATGTGGTTGAGAACATTTTCCATCACCAGAGGCGGAAGTTGCGGTCCTTGAAATAGGAGGACATCTGGGATGTGTGGGAGTGGAATGCCCCATCTTGGAAGCAGACATGACAGAGGAATTGGGAGTAGGGGATTGCATTCTTGCAGGAAGGTGGGTGAGAGGTGATGGCACCTGTAAACTGGAGGAGCAGCATGAGCCTACAGCTCAATGGCCTAAGCGTGAATTTTACCGGTTTCAAAACCTTCCCTCCTGCAGCCTCATCCCATGACCAACCCTCATCCTCATTGTCGCCTGCCTGACCTAACACAACTGCAAGAATCACACAATATTGAGAGTGTAGAACAAACATTTAATAACTATCTTGAGATATTACATACAAAATACACACACTGATTCGCCATACAGAAATCAGTTATCTAAAGAAAAGATAATAAATGATGTGAAATATTCTGCCAGAAATTCATGGCAGGTTTTTTTTAAAAAATTCACTCTCCCACCTATCCACTCCTCCCACTTCACTGACCAATCTCTACCACTCCCTATCTGCACTCACCTATCGCCATCCCACCTACCTTCCCCAGCCCCACCCCTCCTCTCTCTATTTATTTCAGAGCCCCCTTCATGGAGAGGGGTCCCAACCGGAAATGTTAACTTTCTTGCTCCTCTGATGCTCCCTGGCCTGTTGTGTTCCTCCAGCTCCACACTGTGTTATTACAAAGAGTAGACAGTACAGCACCATCCTGAAACCAGCGACTTGCCAATGGACGAATTACTGCATTATCTGCATTAGTTTTCACGCGTTGTAACTATCACAAAACTCTAACATCATCCACAATCCAGTCCTATCACTTCATTAAGAGATAACAAGGTGTAGAGCTGGATGAACACAGCAGGCCAAGCAGCATCAGAGGAGCAGGAAAGCTGACGTTGCGGGCCTAGACCCTCTAGGCTCGAAACATCAGCTCTCCTGCTCCTCTGATGCTACTTGGCCTGCCGTGTTCATCCAGCTATAAAACCTTGTTATCTCAGATTCTCCAGCATCTGCAGTTCCTACTGTCTCTATCACTGCATTGCAGTGCTCAGAGTTAGACGGAAGAATCACACAAGACTGAGAGTGTAGAACAAACATTTAATAACTATCTTCAGATGATACATACAAAATATACACGTGGATTTGTTGTACAGAAATCAGTTTTCTAAAGAAAAGATAATAAACGACACAAAATGTTCAGCCAGAAATTCATGGCAGGTTTTTCTTTAAATTCAGTCGTGAGACGTGGGGTCACTGACTTCATGTTCTGAAGACTGCGTTTCCTTGTCAGTTTAGCTCAGCAAGAGATAAGCTCAGGGGTGGTGTCTGTCAAAATGTTTGTGCTGACTTCAGTATCACAGATCATTGATGACATTTTCAGCAGAATATCACACTTGTACTGTCTGGGATCCCATATGAACAAGTTACTTATGGCAAAAGATTTTGGGTGGGCAAGGGATAACTGTACCTGTTGTAGAGGATGGAAAACAAACCTTATGGAGCCACAACACCAAAAAAAAAACAAAAATGCTGTATCGGGGTCAATGTTGGGTCCACATTTGATCTTGGGACCTGAATCTGGAATTACATTTCTAAGTTGGTAAGCAAGTGGATGGAGCTAAACACAAAAAGTCTGCACCAACATATAGGGAGACAACCAGATGTATGCAGAATGAACTTTAATAGGATGTGGTACATTCTAGTTAGAAACATATTCATTGGAAAATGGGAGAGGTGAACAAAGGGATCCAGTTTACAAATACTGTTCACAAATCACATGTAGTAACGTAGAACAGATCACTAACCATTAAAAGAAAATAAGGCACTGATATTTCTAGAGAGATACTACTGAAAAGATGCTATATTAAGGCTGTGCTGAACATTTGTTGAACCTGGAGACAGAAAGGACTGCAGATGCTGAAAGCTAGAGTCAAAAAAACATGGAGCTGGAAAAGCACAGCAGGTCAGACAGCATCCGAGGAGCAGGAAAGTCAACATTTCAGGTCAGAATCCTTCTTTAGGACTGGCTTGTTGGACCTGACCTGTACTGCTGATCCCAAGGGAAACCCACAATAGACCCACAAATAGAAGGCAGTCATCAATAAATCCAGAAATTTGTTAGACCATTTTACCAGAATGTTTTCAGTATGGAATAGTAGCAAGGTCCGTATAACTGCAAGTCTAAATAGTCCCCTGCGGCTACAGTAAGTATTGGCCACCAAATTACCTCATTTTCCAGTTGATGTACCTCATTCCATCTGCCCATGCAGCATCTAGTTATCTAGCATCCCTGCAATTTCTTGAGAAATTTAGTGAGTGTGGCTAAGAAGCCACATGAATGGAAGACCAAATCTGAGACCACACTGTCCATACAGATCAATAATACATCAGGTATTGCTGAAAAGACCGACACAATGCCAAAGCTTTTGTTCTCTACTCATTAGGTCAAAATCACAAGAACACCAAACCCCAAAGGAACAATTTGTACTGCATAAGAAATAGGATGCTGAGTGTTTAGCTAGGGAACTGATTGGTCAAGGTAAGACCAATCAGGATCCTGTTTCGAGTGCAGGTATAAATTGTTGCTCCCCGTGAAATTTATGATTTTGCATCTGCTCTGATGAGTACAAGACAATGAATCTTGACAGCATGCCACTTTTGTCAGCAATACTCAAGCTTTTGCAGTATTGCCTTACAGAACTATCATGGAGATAAGGGTACCGTACAAGGTATTCATTGCTTGCATGATTTAGTGAAATCGGAAATAAAAACAAAAATGCTTGAGAAATTCATCAGGTCTGGCAGTTTCTTTGGAGAGAGAAACAGAGTTAACATTGAGTCTGGTATGACTCTTCTGAAGAAGTCATACTGGTCTCTAACCATTAATTTGTTTCTCTTTCCACAGATGTTGCCAGACCTGCTGAGTTTCTCCACATTCTGTGTCTGTTTGAAAATGGAAGAGGAAGATCAAAAGTTGAAAATTTAATGTACAGTAAAGGTCTATGCATTTAGATGATCAGAAGAAAGTTTTGTTTACACTTTACAACACAAACCTACTAGGCATACAACACACTTTAAATAACTGATGTGGTCCATTCTACTCTGTATATAGACTGCGATGTTTGCAGTTTGACTATACACAATGTACAAGTCTTAATTTGGGGTGGGGGGGATTAGGGGAAGGGAGGATAGGTGAAAGAAAAGTGGAAGAAGCTCAAGACTCCCTGTCAGCTAAGGTCTCCTCTGTTTCAGCAAGTTGCCTTTGAATTCGCTTAAGATCTTTCAGGATCTGGGGCTGATCCTCCAGTTCATCATAAAGTGATCCAACAATCTCCAGGTTTCTGTAGTCCTCTCGCTTCACCAGGCTCCGCACCACTTGCAGACACCTCTCCTTTAGTGTATAAACTGGATAGAGAAAAAAAACAGCTGAACTGTGATGCAAAACAACAACCCAATTTGCCCACTGACAAAATGTTCAAGAGAAAACTTTGTACAGTTTCAATTCTTCTCAACCAGGCATTGCACTATTGAATCAAAATCTTTTCAGAATCTCTAAAGTTTAGAAAGAGGCCGTTTGACCCACCAAGTTTGCACAGGCCCTCCAAAGAGCATCCCAACCAAAAAACCAAAGGGATCGAGTTCCGGAACCAATAGGTTACGGTGAAGCTGGTCAAAACTCTGGTGCGGCCGCACTTGGAGTATTGTGTACCGTTCTGGTCAACGCCTTATAAGGAGGATGTGGAAGCTTTGGAAACGGTGCAGAGGAGATTTACTAGGATGTTTCCTGGTATGTCTTACCAGCAAAGGCTGAGGGACTTGAGGCTGTTTTCATTAGAGAGAAGAAGGTTGAGAGGTGACTTAATTGAAACGTATAAAATAATCAGAGGGTTAGATAGGGTGGATAGGGAGAGCCTTTTTCCTAGGATGGTGACGGTGAGCACGAGGGGGCATAGCTTTAAATTGAGGGGTGAAAGATATAGGACAGATGTCAGAGGTAGTTTCTTTACTCAGAGAGTAGTAAGGCAATGGAACGCTTTGCCTGCAACGGTAGTAGATTCGCCAACTTTAGGTACATTTAAGTCGTCATTGGATAAGCATATGGACGTACGTGGAATAGTGTAGGTTAGATGGGTTTGAGATCGGTATGACAGGTCGGCACAACATCGAGGGCCGAAGGGCCTGTACTGTGCTGTAATGTTCTATGTTCTATAAACCCAGCCTTCTGCCATATCCCCATAACCCTGCAGTTAGCATAGCCAATCCACCAAACCTGCACATCTTGGCCTGAGGGAAGAAACCGGAGCACCCAGAGGAAACCCTTGCAGAATGTGCAAAGTCACACAGTCACCCAAGCCTGGAACTGAACCTTGATCCTTGGCGGTGAAGCTGCAGTGCTAACTGCTGAGCCACTGTGCTGCTTTTTCTGCTACCAAAATGAATAATTTTCATCACACGAGCCTATAAGAGGGAGTCGTGCAAAAGGGAAGGGAGCAGCTATCTGACTGCAACGTGCATTAGTAATGCTGCTCTCACATCATCATCTCCATATGCCTTCCTGCACTGAATACTAATACAGCATCCAAAATGAGATTGGCAAAGTCAATGCAAACCAGATACAGGAAATAATGTTTATGACTGGAACAGACTGCAATGAGCTTTCATGCCCACGAGGACTTTATTGGCAGTCAGCTACCTGGTATAGTGATGTTAACCATGATGTAGCGTGGTTGTCCAATTTCATTAACCTGTCCAGGGGGTGGTACAAAGACCTCATGCCCGTTGACGAGGAGCCGGTCATCAGAAACAGCATCACGGAACATCCACGGGTGGCCTGAGGGTTAACAAATATAAAAGTCAGCCAAGAATTAAAACACATGGACCGCACAGTGGTTAGCACTGCCTCCTCACAGCACAAGGGACCTGGGTTCAATTGCAGCCTTGGTGACTGCAATGTGTGGAGTCCAAAGATGTTCAGGTTAGTGGAGTGGCCATCCTAAATTGCCCTGCTGTGTCCAGGGACGTACAGGTTAGGTGGATTAGCACCAACACAAACCTGGTCCTTATTCATTCAGCACTGGGCAATTAGCAGCTCCTCCAGCTTTGTTCGTAGGAAACCATGTCTCACAAACTTGATTTGAGTTTTTTTGCGGATGTGGCCAAGAAGATAGATGAGGGTAGAGTCCACAAAGACAAAGCCTTAGACAAGGTTCAATATGGTTAACTGGTTCGTAAAGTTCGCTGACGTTGGATCGGGGAGAGTTAGCCAATTGGATACTAAATTGGCTTGATGTGAAAAGACAGAGGCTGCTGGTAGATAATAAAATGTGAGGCTGGATGAACACAGCAGGCCCAGCAGCATCTCAGGAGCACACACGCTGACGTTTCGGGCCTAGACCCTTCATCAGAGAGCATCCAAACCCTCCTGACCACTTCCACCCATCCACTAACCCCTTCCCTCTGACCACTACACCCCTCCACCGTCCACACTCCCCCCACCCCCCCCGTCCACACACCCCCCACTCCACCGTCCACACTCCCCTCACCTCCCCCGTCCACACTCCCCTCACCTCCCGCCGTCCACACTCCCCTCACCTCCCGCCGTCCACACTCCCCTCACCTCCCGCCGTCCACACTCCCCTCACCTCCCGCCGTCCACACTCCCCTCACCTCCCCCGTCCACACTCCCCCCACCTCCCCCGTCCACACTCCCCCCCCTCCCCCGTCCACACTCCCCTCACCTCCCCCGTCCACACTCCCCTCACCTCCCCCGTCCACACTCCCCTCCCCTCCCCCGTCCACACTCCCACCCCCCCACACTCCCCACCCCGTCCACACTCCCCCCCTCCCCCGTCCACACTCCCACCCCCCCACACTCCCCACCCGTCCACACTCTCCCCCCTCCCCCGTCCACACTCCCACCCCCCCACACTCCCCACCCGTCCACACTCTCCCCCCTCCCCCGTCCACACTCCCACCCCCCCACACTCCCCACCCGTCCACACTCTCCCCCCTCCCCCGTCCACACTCCCACCCCCCCACACTCCCCACCCGTCCACACTCTCCCCCCACCCCTCCCCCGTCCACACTCCCACCCCCCCACACTCCCCACCCGTCCACACTCTCCCCCCACCCCTCCCCCGTCCACACTCTCTCCCCCCCCCTCCTCCCCCGTCCACACTCTCTCCCCCCACCTCCTCCCCCGTCCACACTCTCTCCCCCCACCTCCTCCCCCGTCCACACTCTCTCCCCCCACCTCCTCCCCCGTCCACACTCTCTCCCCCCACCTCCTCCCCCGTCCACACTCTCTCCCCCCCCCTCCTCCCCCGTCCACACTCTCTCCCCCCCCCCTCCTCCCCCGTCCACACTCTCTCCCCCCCCCTCCTCCCCCGTCCACACTCTCTCCCCCCCCCTCCTCCCCCGTCCACACTCTCTCCCCCCCCCTCCTCCCCCGTCCACACTCTCTCCCCCCACCTCCTCCCCCGTCCACACTCTCTCCCCCCACCTCCTCCCCCGTCCACACTCTCTCCCCCCACCTCCTCCCCCGTCCACACTCTCTCCCCCCCCTCCTCCCCCGTCCACACTCTCTCCCCCCCCTCCTCCCCCGTCCACACTCTCTCCCCCCCCCTCCTCCCCCGTCCACACTCTCTCCCCCCCCCTCTGACCACTCCCCCACCTCCACCGTCCACACTCCCCTCTCCCCTCTGACCACCACCCCCCCTCCCCTCTGACCACCACCCCCCCTCCCCTCTGACCACTCCCCCCCCTCCCCTCTGACCACTCCCCCCCCCTCCCCTCTGACCACTCCCCCCCTCCACCGTCCACACTCCCCCCTCCCCTCTGACCACTCACCCCCCCTCCCCTCTGACCACCACCCCCCCTCCACTGTTCACTCCCCCCTCCCCTCTGACCACTCCCCCCTCCACCGTCCACACTCCCCCCTCCCCTCTGACCACCACCCCCCTCCACAGTTCACTCCCCCCTCCCCTCTGACCACTACCTCCCTCCACCGTCCACACTCCCCCCCCCCCCACCATCCACACTCCCCACTCCCCTCTGACCACTCCCCCCCCCTCCCCCGTCCACACTCCCCACTCCCCTCTGACTACTCCCCCCTCCCCTCTGACCACTCCCCCCCTCCACCGTCCACACTACCCCCCTCCTCTCTGACCACTACCTCCACCGTCCACACTCCCCCCCCGACACTCTCCAACCCGTCCACACTCCCCCCCCCCCTCCCCCATCCACACTCCCCCCCCTCCCCCGTCCACACTCCCCCCCCCCCTCCCCGGTCCACACTCCCCCCCCCCTCCCCGGTCCACACTCCCCCCCCCTCCCCGGTCCACACTCCCCCCCCGACACTCTCCACCCCGTCCACACTCCCCCCCCCCTCCCCCGTCCACACTCCCCCCCCCCCCCGTCCACACTCCCCCCCCTCCCCCGTCCACACTCCCCCCCCCTCCCCCGTCCACACTACCCCCCCCTCCCCCGTCCACACTCCCCCCCCCTCCCCCGTCCACACTACCCCCCCCTCCCCCGTCCACACTACCCCACCCTCCCCCGTCCACACTCCCCCCCCCTCCCCCGTCCACACTACCCCCCCCTCCCCCGTCCACACTACCCCCCCCCTCCCCCGTCCACACTCTCCCCCCACCCCCCCGTCCACACTACCCCACCCTCCCCCGTCCACACTCTCCCCCCACCCCCCCCGTCCACACTCTCCCCCCACCCCCCCGTCCACACTCTCCCCCCACCCCCCCGTCCACACTCTCCCCCCACCCCTCCCCCGTCCACACTCTCCCCCACCCCTCCACACTCTCCCCCACCCCTCCCCCGTCCACACTCTCCCCCACCCCTCCCCCGTCCACACTCTCCCCCACCCCTCCCCCGTCCACACTCTCCCCCACCCCTCCCCCGTCCACACTCCCCCGCCGTCCACGCTCCCCCCCCGTCCACACTCCCCTGCCGTCCACGCTCCCCCCCCCGTCCACACACCCCCAACTCCCCCCGTCCACACTCCCCCCCCCCGTCCACACTCCCCCCCACCCCTCCCCCGTCCACACTCCCCCGCCGTCCACGCTCCCCCCCCCGTCCACACTCCCCCGCCGTCCACGCTCCCCCCCCCGTCCACACACCCCGTCCACACTCCCCTGCCGTCCACGCTCCCCCCCCCGTCCACACACCCCCAACTCCCCCCGTCCACACTCCCCCCCCCGTCCACACTCCCCCCCCGTCCACACTCCCCCCCCCCGTCCACACTCCCCCCCCCGTCCACACTCCCCCCCCACCCCTCCCCCGTCCACACTCCCCCGCCGTCCACGCTCCCCTCCCCCGTCCACACACCCCCAACTCCCCCCGTCCACACTCCCCCCCCCCGTCCACACTCCCCCCCCCCGTCCACACACCCCCAACTCCCCCCGTCCACACTCCCCCCCCCGTCCACACTCTTCCCCCCACCCCTCCCCCGTCCACACTCCCCCGCCGTCCACGCTCCCCCCCCGTCCATACACCCCGTCCACACTCCCCTGCCGTCCACGCTCCCCCCCCCGTCCACACACCCCCAACTCCCCCCGTCCACACTCCCCCCCCCCGTCCACACTCCCCCCCCCGTCCACACTCCCCCCCCCCGTCCACACTCCCCCCCCCCCGTCCACACTCCCCCCCCACCCCTCCCCCGTCCACACTCCCCCGCCGTCCACGCTCCCCCCCCCGTCCACACTCCCCCGCCGTCCACGCTCCCCCCCCCGTCCACACTCCCCGCCGTCCACACTCCCCCCCCCGTCCACACACCCCGTCCACACTCCCCTGCCGTCCACGCTCCCCCCCCCGTCCACACACCCCCAACTCCCCCCGTCCACACTCCCCCCCCCCGTCCACACTCCCCCCCCGTCCACACACCCCCCCCGTCCACACACCCCCCCCCGTCCACACTCCCCCCCCCGTCCACACTCCCCCCCCCGTCCACACTCCCCCCCCACCCCTCCCCCGTCCACACTCCCCCGCCGTCCACGCTCCCCTCCCCCGTCCACACACCCCCAACTCCCCCCGTCCACACTCCCCCCCCCCCGTCCACACACCCCCAACTCCCCCCGTCCACACTCCCCCCCCCGTCCACACTCTTCCCCCCACCCCTCCCCCGTCCACACTCCCCCGCCGTCCACGCTCCCCCCCCACCCGCCCCCCCCACCCCCGTCCACACTCCCCCCCCCCACCCCCGTCCACCCTCCCACCTCCTCCCCCGTCCACCCTCCCCCCTCCACACTCCCACCTCCTCCCCCGTCCACCCTCCCCCCTCCACACTCCCACCTCCTCCCCCGTCCACCCTCCCCCGCTCCACCTTCCACACTGCCCCCCCTCCCCTCTGACCACTCCCACCTCCACCGTCCACACTCCCCTCTCCCCTCTGACCACCCCCCCACCTCCACCGTCCACACTCCCCTCTCCCCTCTGACCACTCCCCCACCTCCACCTTCCACACTCCCCCCTCCCCTCTGACCACTCCCCCCCTCCACCTTGCACACTCCCCCCTCCCCTCTGACCACCACCCCCCTCCCCTCTGACCACCACCCCCCCTCCACCTTCCACACTCCCCCCTCCCCTCTGACCACTCTCCCCCTCCACCGTCCACACTCCCCCCTCCCCCCTCCCCTCTGACCACTCTCCCCCTCCCCCGTCCACACTCCCCCCTCCCCTCTGACCACTCTCCCCCTCCCCCGTCCACACTCCCCCCTCCCCTCTGACCACTCTCCCCCTCCCCCGTCCACACTCCCCCCTCCCCTCTGACCACTCTCCCCCTCCCCCGTCCACACTCCCCCCTCCCCTCTGACCACTCTCCCCCTCCCCCGTCCACACTCCCCCCTCCCCTCTGACCACTCTCCCCCTCCCCCGTCCACACTCCCCCCTCCCCTCTGACCACTCTCCCCCTCCCCCGTCCACACTCCCCCCTCCCCTCTGACCACTCTCCCCCTCCCCCGTCCACACTCCCCCCTCCCCTCTGACCACTCTCCCCCTCCCCCGTCCACACTCCCCCCTCCCCTCTGACCACACTCCCCCCTCCCCCGTCCACAATCCCCCCTCCCCCGTCCACACTCCCCCCTCCCCTCTGTCCACACTCCCCCCTCCCCCGTCCACACTCCCCCCTCCCCCGTCCACACTCCCCCCTCCCCCGTCCACACTCCCCCCTCCCCTCTGTCCACACTCCCCCCTCCCCCGTCCACACTCCCCCCTCCCCCGTCCACACTCCCCCCTCCCCCGTCCACACTCCCCCCTCCCCCGTCCACACTCCCCCCTCCCCCGTCCACACTCCCCCTCCCCCGTCCACACTCCCCCCTCCCCTCTGACCACACTCCCCCTCCCCCGTCCACACTCCCCCCTCCCCCGTCCACACTCCCCCCTCCCTTCTGACCACTCTCCCCCTCCCCCGTCCACACTCCTCCTCCCCCGTCCACCCTCCCCCCTCCTCCCCCGTCCACCCTCCCCCCTCCACACTCCCCCCTCCTCCCCCGTCCACCCTCCCCCCTCCACACTCCCACCTCCTCCCCCGTCCACCCTCCCCCCTCCACACTCCCACCTCCTCCCCCGTCCACCCTCCCCCGCTCCACCTTCCACACTCCCCCCCTCCCCTCTGACCACTCCCACCTCCACCGTCCACACTCCCCTCTCCCCTCTGACCACTCCCCCACCTCCACCTTCCACACTCCCCCCTCCCCTCTGACCACTCCCCCCACCTCCACCTTCCACACTCCCCCCTCCCCTCTGACCACTCCCCCCCTCCACCTTGCACACTCCCCCCTCCCCTCTGACCACCACCCCCCTCCCCTCTGACCACCACCCCCCCTCCCGTCTGACCACCACCCCCCCGCCCCTCTGACCACCACCCCCCGCCCCTCTGACCACCACCCCCCCTCCCCTCTGACCACCACCCCCCCTCCCCTCTGACCACCACCCCCCCCTCCACCTTCCACACTCCCCCCTCCCCTCTGACCACTCTCACCCTCCCCCGTCCACACTCCCCCCTCCCCTCTGACCACTCTCCCCCTCCCCCGTCCACACTCCCCCCTCCCCTCTGACCACTCTCCCCCTCCCCCGTCCACACTCCCCCCTCCCCCCTGACCACACTCCCCCTCCCCCCTGACCACACTCCCCCCTCCCCCCTGACCACACTCCCCCCTCCCCCCTGACCACACTCCCCCCTCCCCCCTGACCACACCCCCCCCTCCCCCCTGACCACACCCCCCCCTCCCCCCTGACCACACCCCCCCCTCCCCCCTGACCACACCCCCCCCTCCCCCCTGACCACACCCCCCCCTCCCCCGTCCACACTCCCCCCTCCCCTCCCCCGTCCACACTCCCCCCTCCCCTCCCCCGTCCACACTCCCCCCTCCCCTCCCCCGTCCACACTCCCCCCTCCCCTCCCCCGTCCACACTCCCCCCTCCCCTCCCCCGTCCACACTCCCCCCTCCCCTCCCCCGTCCACACTCCCCCCTCCCCTCTGACCACTCTCCCCCCTCCCCTCTGACCACTCTCCCCCTCCCCCGTCCACACTCCCCCCTCCCCTCTGACCACTCTCCCCCCTCCCCCGTCCACACTCCCCCTCCCCCGTCCACACTCCCCCTCCCCCGTCCACACTCCCCCCTCCCCTCTGACCACTCTCCCCCTCCCCCGTCCACACTCGCCCCTCCCCTCTGACCACTCTCCCCCCTCCCCTCTGACCACTCTCCCCCTCCCCCGTCCACACTCCCCCCTCCCCTCTGACCACTCTCCCCCTCCCCCGTCCACACTCCCCCTCCCCCGTCCACACTCCCCCCTCCCCTCTGACCACTCTCCCCCTCCCCCGTCCACACTCGCCCCTCCCCTCTGACCACACTCCCCCCTCCCCTCTGACCACACTCCCCCTCCCCCCTCTGACCACACTCCCCCGACCCCCTCTGACCACACTCCCCCTCCCCCCTCTGACCACACTCCCCCTCCCCCCTCTGACCACACTCCCCCTCCCCCCTCTGACCACACTCCCCCTCCCCCCTCTGACCACACTCCCCCTCCCCCCTCTGACCACACTCCCCCTCCCCCCTCTGACCACACTCCCCCTCCCCCCTCTGACCACACTCCCCCTCCCCCCTCTGACCACACTCCCCCTCCCCCCTCTGACCACACTCCCCCTCCCCCCTCTGACCACACTCCCGACCCCCCTCTGACCACACTCCCGACCACTCTCCCCCTCCACTTCCCCAACCCCCGGCCTCAACTCCCCTCTCCTCCACTGCCCCCCTAACAGGCCCCATCCCGATCCACCCCCTCCTCACCGAGGAATGTCTTCATCCTGCGCCCACTCTGTGCCGCCATAGTGCCGTACGGCACGGGATCGCCGCGGTAGTTGATCCAAACGGGCAGGACGCTGCGGCCCGTACAGTTACAGAAGGTAACGTACGACGGTTCGCGGCTGTGGTGTGAACGGAGCGGACCCATCAGCTCGGCCTCCGCGGGCCTCCCGCTCACATTCTCCGGCATCACAACAACCCGTCAGTGCGTCCTGGTCCCCTGCCCAACCTCCCGCTCCCTGATTGGTCCCCAGCCCGACCTCCCGCACTCCGATTGGCTGCTGGCCCCAATCTCCCTCTGGTTGATTGGCCCGCGACTCGACCTCCCTCTCTCTGATTGGACTCCGACCCGACTCTACGCCTTCTGATTGGTTCCCGGTTTAGAGATGACGAAGTGTGGAGCTGGATGAACACGCCAGGCCAAGCAGCGTCTCAGGGGCACAAAAGCTGGCGTTTTGGGTCTAGACCCTTCCGGGGGTCTGAAATAAATCGGGAAGAGAGGGCGAGGCGGATGGAAGATAGGTGGAGAGGAGACAGACAGGTCAAAGAGGCGGGGATGGAGCCAGTAAAGGTGAATGGAGGTAGGGAGAGGACAGGTCAAGGAGGCGGGATGAGGTGGTAGGTAGGAAATGGAGGTGTGGCTTGAGGTGGGAGGAAGGGATGGGTGGGAGGAAGAACAGGTTAGGGACGAGCTGGTATCAATGTGGACTTCACCAGCTTCAAAATCTCCCCCCCCCCCCCACTGCATCCCAAAACCAGTCCAACCTGTCTCTGCCTCCCTAATCTGTTCTTCCTCTCACCCATCCCTTCCTCCCACCCCAAGCCGCACCTCCATTTCCTACCTACTAACCTCATCCCACCTCCTTGACCTGTCCGTCTTCCCTGGACTGACCTATCCCCTCCCTACCTCTCCACCTATACTCTCTCCACCTATCTTCTTTTCTCTCCATCTTCGGTCTGCCTCCCCCTCTCTCCCTATTTATTCCAGTTCCCTCTCCCCATCCCCCTCTCTGATGAAGGGTCTAGGCCCGAAACGTCAGCTTTTGTGCTCCTGAGATGCTGCTTGGCCTGCTGTGTTCATGCAGCTCCACACTTTGTTATCTTATTTAGGGACGAACTGGGCTGGTTTTGTGATGCAGTGGGGAAAGGGGGAGATTTTGAAGCTGGTGAAATCCACATTGATACCATTGGGCTGCAGGGTTCCCAAGTGGAATATGAGTTGCTGTTCCTGCAACCTTCGAGTGGCATCATTGTGGCACTGCAGGAGGCCCATGATTGACATGTCTGAGGAATGGGAGGGGGAGTTAAAATGGTTCGTGACTGGGCGGTGCAGTTTATGGCGAACCGAGCGGAGGTGTTCTGCAAAGCGGTCCCCAAGCCTCCGCTTGGTTTCCCTGATGTAGAGGAAGCCACACTGGGTACCATGGATACAGTACACCACATTGGCAGATGTGCAGGTGAACATCTGCTTGATGTGGAAGGTCAACTTGGGGTTGGGGGTGAGGGAGGAGGGATGGGGACAACTGTAGCACTTCCTGCGGTTGCAGGGGAGAGAGTCGGGTGTGGTGGGGTTGGAGGGGAGTGTGGAGCAGACAAGGGAGTCATGGAGAAAGTGGTCTCTCTGGAAGGCAGTCAAGGGTGGGGATGGAAAAATGTCGTCAGTGGTGGAGTTGGATTGTAGATGGTGGAGGTGTTGGAGGATGATGCGTTGTATTGCCGTTGTAGTTGATCTCTTTAGTCCCCGGCATATCCCTCTGCAATCTGATTGGATCCTGGTCCGGCCATGCCTACCCCTGGTGGTTCCGCGTGCTGTTGCCTGCTCCCTGATTGGTACCGGGCCTGTTCTGCCGCTCTCTGGTATGAGGCTCAACCTTACGCTGCCCCAAGTTTGGTTTCCAGCCCTGCCCTCCCTACCCTTCATCCATCTGATTGGGTGAAGCCGCTGACAATTAGAGGTCCCTATGTTTCAGTTGCCTTAGTGCTGATTCTAAACGATGATTGGTCCCTGACCATGCCAATCATACTGGCGTGGTCTAATTGGTTGGGTTGAAGAGGTCCTACTTCCTCAGAATGCCCAGGGCATCACAAACCCCAAGACAGAGTCTGGAGTAGGTTTGTGTCCCATTCCATACCTTTATAGAAGTACCTCCCAATGCTATTAGGTACTACGCAGAATGAATATTAACTTATAAACATTCTTTGAGATGTCCAAACCTCAATGTGTTAAGATCCTTTTTGGGTATATTTGCTCAAATGCTTCTTGTACCGCTGCTCACTGGGTATTGAAGGATTAAACACTAATAAGCCTGAGCCTGTGTAATTAAGTCGTTCATTCCTTAAAGTAAGATAACAGGTTGTATCAACCAGCTAACTACATTAATATCTGGAAGAGAAATAATCTACCAAGAGATAGTAACTAGGTCCATGCTACATGGCTGTAGCACCGACTAGCTTAGAATTAAAAACAGAAATTGCTGGATGATAGCTGGGTTTACTATGAAATGTGACTCCTGGGATTGCTAAATTATCAACAATTAAAGCCAAAGCATCAACTATCTCCCATCTTTTAAGGGTCAAGTCCATCAGGACTGGGGGCCTAGGCATGTGTCAATTTGCAACTCTAATAATTTACCCTGTTTAATTTGTCCAGTGATTACAATTTTCTTGAGTCCCTCCCCCATTTCATTTTCTGATTTACAGCTATTTCTGAGATGTTACTTGTATCATTCATTGTGAATCGAAAACATAAAGGGTTGGAGAAATTAAGCAGATATGGCAGTATCTAGAACATAGAACATAGAACAGTACAGCACAGAACAGGCCCTTCAGCCCACAATGTTGTGCCAACCATTGATCCTCATGTATGCACCCTCAAATTTCTGTGACCATATACATGTCCAGCAGTCTCTTAAATGACCCCAATGACCTTGCGTCCACAACTGCTGCTGGCAACGCTTTCCATGCTCTCACAACTCTCTGCGTAAAGAACCTGCCTCTGACATCCCCTCTATACTTTCCACCAACCAGCTTAAAACTATGACCCCTCGTGCTAGCCATTTCTGCCCTGGGAAATAGTCTCTGGCTATCAACTCTATCTATGCCTCTCATTATCTTGTATACCTCAATTAGGTCCCCTCTCCTCCTCCTTTTCTCTAATGAAAAGAGACCGAGCTCAGTCAACCTCTCTTCATAAGATAAGCCCTCCAGTCCAGGCAGCATCCTGGTAAACCTCCTCTGAACCCTCTCCAAAGCATCCACATCTTTCCTATAATAGGGCGCCCAGAACTGGACGCAGTATTCCAAGTGCGGTCTAACCAAAGTTTTATAGAGCTGCAACAAGATCTCACGACTCTTAAACTCAATCCCCCTGTTAATGAAAGCCAAAACACCATATGCTTTCTTAACAACCCTGTCCACTTGGGTGGCCATTTTAAGGGATCTATGTATCTGCACACCAAGATCCCTCTGTTCCTCCACGCTGCCAAGAATCCTATCCTTAATCCTGTACTCAGCTTTCAAATTCGACCTTCCAAAATGCATCACCTCGCATTTATCCAGGTTGAACTCCATTTGCCACCTCTCAGCCCATCTCTGCATCCTGTCAATGTCCCGCTGCAGCCTACAACAGCCCTCTACACTGTCAACGACACCTCCGACCTTTGTGTCGTCTGCAAACTTGCTGACCCATCCTTCAATTCCCTCGTCCAAGCCATTAATAAAAATTACAAACAGTAGAGGCACAAGGACAGAGCCCTGTGGAACTCCACTCACCACTGACTTCCAGGCAGAATATTTTCCTTCTACTACCACTCGCTGTCTTCTGTTGGCCAGCCAATTCTGTATCCAAGCATCTAAGTTCCCCTGTATCCAATTCCTCCTGACCTTCTGAATGAGCCTACCATGGGGAACCTTATCAAATGCCTTACTGAAGTCCATATACACCACATCCACAGCTCGACCCTCATCAACTTTTCTAGTGACATCCTCAAAAAACTCGATAAGGTTTGTAAGGCATGACGTACCCCTCACAAAGCCGTGTTGACTGTATTTGATCAAGCCATGCTCTTCCAGATGGTCATAAATCTTATCCCTCAGAATCCTTTCTAACACCTTGCAGACGACAGACGTGAGACTTACCGGTCTATAATTGCCGGGGATTTCCCTATTTCCTTTCTTGAAGAGAGGAATTACATTTGCCTCTCTCCAGTCCTCAGGTACGACTCCAGTGGAGAGCGAGGATGCAAAGATCTTCGCAAGTGGCGAAGCAATTGCATTTCTCGCTTCCCAAAGCAGCCGAGGACAAATCTGATCCGGGCCTGGCGACTTGTCAATCTTAATGTTTGACAAAATTTTCAGCACATCAGCTTCGTCTATCTCTATCCATTCCAGCATGCACACCTGCTCTTCAAAGGTTTCATTCACTACAAAGTTGGTTTCTTTCGTAAAGACAGAAGCAAAAAACTCATTTAGGGCTTCCCCTACCTCCTCAGGCTCCACACACAAGTTCCCTATGCTATCCCTGATCGGCCCTACTCTTTCTTTGACCATTCTCTTATTCCTCACGTAAGTGTAAAATGCCTTTGTGTTTTCCCGGATTCCTTCTGCCAAGCCTTTCTCGTGCCCCCTCCTGGCTCTCCTCAGACCATTTTTGAGCTCCTTCCTTGCCTGCATGTAATCCTGTCTAGCTGAACTTGACCCTAGCTTCCTCCACCTTATGTAAGCTACCTTCTTCCTTTTCACTAGAAGCTCCACCGCTCTCGTCATCCAAGGTTCCTTAATCTTACCCCTTCTTGCCTGTCTCAGAGGGACATATTTACTCATCACTCCCAACAACTGTTCCTTAAACCGTCTCCACATGTCTATAGTTCCCTTACCATGGAACAACTGCTCCCAGTCCATGCTTCCTAACTCATGTCTAATCGCATCATAGTTTCCTCTTCCCCAATTAAATATCCTCCCATTCTGCCTAATCCTCTCCTTCTCCATAGCTATGTAGAATGTGAGGCAGTTATGGTCACTATCACCAAAATGCTCTCCCACCACAAGATCTGATACCTGCCCCGGCTCGTTTCCGAGCACCAAGTCTAGAATGGCCTCTCCCCTCGTCGGCCTGTCAACGTACTGAGTTAGGAAACCCTCCTGAACACACCTTACAAAAACAGCTCCATTCAAATCTTCTGCTCAAAGGAGGTTCCAATCAATATTAGGAAAGTTAAAGTCACCCATTACAACAACCCTACTGCGTGCACACTTTTCCAAAATCTGTCGACCTATGCTTTCTTCAATCTCCCTGCTGCTATTGGGGGGCCTGTAGTAAACCCCTAACGAGGTGACTACTCCCTTCTGTGGAGAAAGAAACAGTTGATGGTTCAGACCGTTATGACTCTTCAGAATGGTAAATGATAAACTATGGGTTGAATCTTCCATTTTCTAGTTGAGTGTGTAGAATTTTTTGTAGGGTTTTTTTTTGCCACAAGGCCTAGCAAGATTTCTTGTTGTATCTTACCAAGCCTGTCTCATTTACTATCTATACCACCCCCCTATATTCCATTCCCATCTAATGTGCTCTTTGTGGAACAATTTACCAATCAGAGGATATCCATCGAAAAACTAGCATCCTTGGGGCTGTATCGTGTTTGAAACACTGCTGTGCACTCAAACGAGCATCAGAAGCTGGACGTCGCTGCTGGTTGACAGGTATTCAGTCTGAAAGTGTCAGGGAAAGGGATGTTGATATCCAAAAATCAGTTGGTGAAAGGCCTACACAGGAGGCAAATGTGATGACAGATCCTGTTCCTTGAATTTCCATTGCTATAAGCCAAGATTTTACAGCAGTTCAACTCCACATTCTTGACAAGTTATTGTAGGGGCTTTTTTCCCAACCCAGGACAAAGGCTTAGGGGTCAAGCAAGATTCAGGCAAGTGGAAGTTGTTTATTCAAGCAGAAACCAGTTTATGTAGGGAGGGGGGCCAAAGGATCTGGCTTTGGAAGATAGATCAGTGACACGCTCTCTGCTTTTCCAAAGAAATATAGCATTTTTATACATTTTGTGTTACAATAATCGGAAACAATGAATTCACTGTCCTTCCCCCAATCCTCATCAGTGATAGTGCTTATCATGGACAGCCCCAAGTTACCATGATCTTATGGTATTAGCTAGACATTGTAATCTCTAGGTCTTGGGATCTAGCCATGCATCCTTTTTCATTCACATTCCAAAAGTTTAATGGCTATACTCCTTCGAGTCTTTCTCAAACTTGTTTATTTGTAAGAACAGCTCGAATTCTATTACCCATTGTATTTTGATGGTGTCTTTTATCACTAAGTTACTCCTTTTATTTTGCAACTGTGCCAGTTACATAATGTAAAAATAAAATGTTAGTTAGTTTTAACAAATTTCTATAAGGTTAACTTCTATTGTAAAGTTAATTGTAAGTGTTTTTGTAAATATAAGTGTTTTTGTAATTGTAAATGCATTGCTTCCACTGTCAGTATTCTGTAATTTATGGGTTGTAATCAATCTATCTTGTTCAGAGCATAAGAGGAGGCATCTCCTGAGGCCAGTTAATCTTCACATCTAAGCTTAAATGTTTTTTAAGGCTTATGTTATATTCTGGTTATGTATTGAAGTCAACTTCTACAATTAGAGCATTTACAGCTAGAAACTATTTAATATTGCTGGTAGCTTCAATGAGATAATTATTTACTACAACATAACTTTAGCTGTTTATCCTTGCAGCTGCTTGAGGACCTAATCTAGCACCTGATATAATTCATTTACTGGGACAACCATCCTTTCATTAATAAAGTTGGAATTGGTCATTTATCTGTCCTAAGGCATCCTCTTATCAAAACTATTTTGGTTGGGAACACACAGCATTCTTTTACTGACCTTCTAGCAGTTCTGTTCATTGTATGTCATTGTGTGAGCAGGCTGCTTAATTTTGCTTAGCTTTCATCTACCATCTTGTAAGCAGGCATAAGCCACTTAGTGTGGTCAGGTACAGGTCACCCCTACGGTTATCATCTGCAAAGAGCTTTTTATGGCCCTCTGTCTGTTTAGCTCATTTTGGGATGTTGGTCTAAGCCAGACTGAGATGCTACTGCAATCTTCAAATGGCAGGGATAAACACCTTAACCTCAGCTACAGCACAGCGCTGTTGGCTTTATCTCTATTTTAATGGTCCGAACATATCAAGCTGTGAAAAACTCACCTGCTCCCAGTGAAGCTTTCCAGGGTGTTGGGATAATTTTGGACACACCAACTTCAGAAACATTAATCCTTAGCACCAATGTTGTTATATGTTACATGACACAAATAAAGAAACTGAAACACAACCTAAGGCCAGCCCATGTGTTTGTTGAGCATTGTCTACTGTCGCTGTCCTGACCTCTCTTATTTACATATAAATTTATTATGTAAGTACATTAGAAAGTCACAAATGACAACCTATATTCCTGTGACTTTCCATCCTCATCCTTTTTGACTAGTCCAAAGCATTTTTCGAGGTTATCCAGAGTGACCTCCTCCAGTACCACTCTACTGTTATCCAGCTGGGTAGAACTGCTCTCACCTGGTTCCAATCTTATCCGATCATTGTAGTCAGAAAATCACTTCCAAAGACTGATTTTCCTGTTCCAGCATCACTACCTCTGCTGTCTTGCAAGGATGTGTCCTTGGGCCACTCATGGTTGTCAACCACATGCTGCTCCTTAAGCAACATCATTCAAAGGAATGCAACAGTTTTCGCATATACATTGGTGACATCCAGCCCTTTCTTGTCATTATCCGTCCTGATTCCTTAACTGTCCAGCTGCATATCCAGCATCTAGTACTGATGAGTGGAAAATTCATTCAACTAAATACTGAAAAGACCAAAGCTTTTGTCTTTGGTCCCTGCTCCTAACTCTGATGCCCTACGACTGTCATCATGCTTCTCCCTGGCAAGTCTGAGAAAACCAGTGGGTTCATAGCTTTAGTGTCATATTTCACCCTGAAATGAGTTTCCATATAACTGCCTCATTATTAATACTGCAAAGCTCCACCTCTGAATCATCACCTGACTTTGCCCCTGCACTCCTAAAGATGTCTCATGTTCTATCCGTTACCATCAGATCTCTGCTGTCCCTGTCTCAATTCTGTCTTGTTTACTCATCACTAACATCCATTGGCTCTCAATTAAGCCACAACTCAATTTTATTATGTTAAAAAGGTGCAATAAAATAAGTTATTATTGTTGTAGCTTGTGAGGTGCGTAGATTTTAGTTATATGAACATCGAGAAGGTATTCAATAATATCGTACCTAAAAGATTGGCAATAATTATTTGAACTGATGGAATTAGTACCTGTTGACTTGGTATGGAGTTGGCTGCAATGAGACATAAGACGATTAATATATGCAAGCTTTCCCTTGAATTGATAACATGCTGTCCTTTGAGTTCAAGACTTAGTCCAGGAGTCTAATCCAGTGGGAGGGCTGTGCCGTTGGAAGTTGCTGCCTTTCGGATGACGTGTAATGAAGTGTTTCTGCTACCCACCCGTTATTGCCATTCTCCTGTCTATTCCCCATTCCCTGGTTTCTGTCCTTATCAACCCACCTTTTGTTTTTCCCCTATGTGACCATTAACTCTAACCTAAATAATTGTTTCTAGAACTTTTGCCACTACTAAAGTTAAACTTTAGTTTAAGTCTGTAAATGGTGGGTTTATTTTCATAATCCTTTTTGAGGGGTCTGATGTTTGCAATTTCTCAAGTCCCAGTCTAGGGAAGACTGAAGGATTGCTGGTGCTTCTGCAATTTCCACTCTCACTTCCTTCAAAATCCTTGGATACTTCAAATCCGGATCTGGTGCCTTATCAACTTCAAATACCAACAGTCTATTCAAAACTGCTTCCTAATCAATTTCAAACCCTTCTTAGTGAAAAAGTTTCCATCTCTTACCATTGCCAAGACAGCAGCTCCTTCTCAGTAAAGACAGATGCAGAGTATTCACATAATACCCCAGCCGTACTCCATGAATACAACACTTTTTGGTCCCTAATTGGCTTAACTCCACCTTTTACTATATATATGCCAAACGGATGACTTTAGGATTTCCCTTTGCATTGCCTTCTCAAATTATGCAATGGGATCTTTTACGCTTATTAGAGACCGGACTGAACCTCAGTTTAATGTCTCATCCAAAACTCTATGACAATACAGCACTCCTTTGATAATGCAGATTAATGCTGAATCCCTGCTGTCAGACTTAAACCCATAAATGTCTGTTGAAAAGCTACGGACTGAACCCCAATAACGCTTAATATTTGACACTCTGGTACCCACAAAACATTAGTTCAGCAAAAGTTTGCACTTTCAGTAGATGAGACAACTGGAGCAAATACATTTAACCCAGGAAGCCAGGTAGCTGCAGGGCTGAAAAGTTCATTTTGATAGAAAATTCGAACTTCAGTGTGCGATAGAAGTATCAAAAACTACCAATACCACTTCATCTTTTTCTTTCAGGCTAGCCTCTGGATACCTATCCAGATTCGTCTCGAATCAGCAGCCCAGGCAAAACATTCACTTCCTTCTAAATCAGTATCTCTGAATTAAACGGTCAAACACCATGGAATCAGATCAAAACTTTATTGTGAAATTTAAATAATTTTCTAACATGACAAATGCATTATTTGAGTTCAGCTGCAGTCTCACAAACATCAAAGCACCGGGCAAACCAATGTTACAAAACCGAAAAAGTGCAGATACTAGAAATCTGAAATAAAAACAGAAAATGCTGGAATTTATCTCATTCAGGGCAGCATCTGTGAAGAGAAAAACAATGGCTGAAAAGGTTTGACCTGAAATATTCACAGCTTCCCTCTCAATAGGTGCTGCTAAGCCTGTGTATTTCTGTTAAATGAGTTTTAATCCTGATGCAGATATGATAAGGGCAGTTAGGTCAGTCTTCAATCTTCAGGCTGAAGATATGCCTCCCATTACACAGCAGACTGCAGAGGATACCCTAAATTGAAGGCAAGTCTACATTAGCAGTCACTGCACTACAGTGTGAAGTACTCAACCAGTTTCATTTTCATGTGTCAAGGCACCTGATAAATGCTAGAATGTGAGTGTAACTCAAAGACTAGCTGGGAGTTTCACTCTATATGAGAAAGCATAAGTGAAATATAGTCCATACAGCTATTTGTTTCTAGTCCCATTCTCCCGAAAAGCTAAGCAGCAAACGATAATTTAATCATTAACCAGCCGTCCTACGCTTCTCATTACCTCTATAATCTAGAGGCAATAAAGGCAACTATTAAGCCCAGCATCCAGGCACTGAACTGGGAACATTACTGTCTTGCACACACCATTTTTGTACAAGGCAATGCATTCATAAGGCAAGGTATTAAAGCCCATGACTTTAAAGAGGTTATAATAGTGGTTGGACATGGTAAAAGAAATCTTATTGAAAAATTCAACCATTTCAAAGGGAGATAATCAATCATTTAGCAGCAAGGAGACTAAACATATAGAAATGGAGGAGAATAAACATTTACCTTTCAGCCTCTTATTATAATACCACAAAGCCACCCACAAAAAGTTAAATATTTGACACTGGCTTTGAACTTTCAACAAGAATTCTTTTGTTCTATGCACAGACAGAACAGGAAACTCTTGAACTGAAGTTTAGAATGTTTGCAGACAACTGGTTCTGGTTCATTTGAAGGAAAGATTCTCCCCGTTGTTAGAGTTCCATTTTTTTTTGGCTCAGCTCATCTGACCAATATTCATAACCGTTGTGTGGAAGGCTGACTGAAGTCCAGCAGTAGATCTATTTCGAAACACAATGCAACTGAACTCAGGCATGTTCTCGTTTGGTTCCTGGAGGTAAGGGTTGATATCCAGTGTTACAGAGGTTGTTATTTCTCCAAATTGCTCTCTCTCTTTCTCCATGTTAATTCTCACAGATATTTGCTCTTTTAATGCGGCTCACAATTACCCTGCTTCCTCCTGTCAAGAAGGTGAGTCTGAAAAATTCCACCTGATATTAACAGGCATGAGGGTGCACATTTCCTCCTCATTGTCTTCTGGTTGTAAAATGACAGTAACTATGCAAGGATGCTCCCTCCTTTCCAGCAAGGCTCATATTTATCCCAAATAAAATGTTTTCCCTTGTGAGGGAAGTTTTCCTTGCAGACTCTGAGCTCCACTTATTCTTTTGCCCCTGTTTTACAGGGAATTTCCTCACTAGTAGCAGAATCTTGGGGTCTCTGAAATAACCTGTCAAAGGAAAGACTGGTGCGTTTCAGCAGGTATACAGCAGCATGGAGCCCTCCGACATTCACCCAGACAGTCTGTGACTTCCTCCAGATATGCCTCATTCTTGACATGGCCTACAGCAGGAAAATGAACACAAGCTTTAAGTTCTGCAGGCAGCTGCTGAATGTCAGAGGATCTCAGCAAATTACAATTTCAAAGTCTGTGATTAAGACCAGAACAGCTTCTAATCCTGCCTCCGCTTGGAGAGATACTATTGCAAACAGGAATATGATTCTTTGGTTTCCGGGTACCTTCTGATACCGTACCAAAATTCTAGATAACAGGTCCTGGCAGGCTAATAATAGCCAAACACACCTTTATTATCACTGACGACACACTCCCACCAACCCCACACACACAGGCAAACTGGTCATGGGTTGATCGTGCTGATCAAAAACCGAACAGAAGACTGATGCCATAACTGATGCCCCTACCACTACCTGAGATTGGGCATCTGTGCTCTGTCAAGTTCAACTAGTTAAATAGATAGGTAGCGTTCTTAGCAATCTCTGGAGGGGCGATTTATTAATCAATTCATCTAACTTAATAGACTGTAACAGTTCCCATTGGCATGGACAGGCAGAGTGGTGCTACAGTGGTGCCCATGGATGGATTAGGCCTGATCAATGAATGTGTCCCCCTAGCTTTTTCCCAACATTCTTGATCTTAAGCAAGAGAGAACCCCCATTGTAGTGGAAGGGGTAGCAAAAGCTGGTAGTGTGTTTGTTATTAGACTACACTGTACATAATCAGAGGATGCCACCTTCTGATAGCTACGTTGTGACATAGGGAATGTTATGGAAATGGAAAATAGGATTGTCCACTTGGAAAATCCTGAGATGTATTTGTCAATATACACACCTAGTATCACCAGTCTGGGAAATGGGTGTTTGTGAGGAAAATAAACTGCTCTGTAAACTTAATTTGAGATATTGGAGTCAACTCAGTCAAGGCCCCGGTGAGTTAGGACTGAAGCACAAAACTGCCTCAATATAAACACCATTGGTAACGACAGTCTGACCTCCCTGTTCACAAACAGCTGATGGGATATCTCTGTACTGTGTAGTCATATGTTGATACAACCATCTTAACAGACCACAGTACCAAGGGCACTGTGCAACATGAACAAAAACATTTGATATGACTTCATCTGAAGCTCCATGTCCTTGTCCAGCAGGATAATTCCAGGAATACAGGCACCATGTTACCTTTATAAAGCATTTCTTGTCCTGTGTTAGGAGGGCTGCTCTGCCAGTGTCTGGCCTGCACACACGCCCCATTTCCTGTAGACAGGCTGGATACAGGTCCCAGTTTTTCCTTCTCGAGCCTATCCTAGTTTTTCAACATATATTAAAACAAAATCAACATTTTTTGAATTTATGGAATACATTCTAACCTATGCCAAAAACAACAGAAGTCACAAACAGGTCTCTCTGGCTACTTGTCCTTTTCTTAGACCTTGCATTACCACTGTACAACCTCACAAACAACTAGTAAAGACCAAAGGCTCTTCAGCGATCTGTAACCAATTAATCAGTTATAAAACCCTCCACCTTCCAGTCAGCAGCTTGGGTGCAGGCTACAGGCTATAATTAAATGACACCAGCCATGTAAAACATGATCAGGGATGGGCTGATCAGCACATGATCAGCCAGTCAAGTCCTAAATTAATAAAAAGAAAGGTTGACAAAGCAATACCAACCTTTCTCAGTGAAAATGGAAATCCGAGTCCAGCTGTGGATCACTAAGGAATGGCAATGCTCAAAGTGCCTACTTTGCAATGTAATGAGTTCAGTGCCAGCAGCAGTGAGTATTTCCCTCTAAGTCAGCATTACTCAAATGGCAGCACTCTTGTCTCCGAGTTGGATGGTTGTGGATTTGTTTCCTGCTCCAAGACTTGAGCACAACACCAAGACTGATGCTTCAGTGCCATACTGAAGGAGTGCTGTACTGTCGAAGGCACCTTCTTTCACGTCAGCCTCTGTTTGTTCCCCAAGGTAGTTACGAAAATTCCCATGACCTTTGGGAGCTCTTCCCAATTACTGGCCAATATTTATCCCTCAATCAACATCGCAAAAATAACCCTAGAATATCCAATCATTATCACATGCTCTTTGTGGGAGCTTGCTGTGCACAAACTGGCTGCAGTGTTTTCTACTTTACACCAGTAACTACACTTAAAGTACTGCATTGCCTGTAAAGCGCTGGTGGTCATGAAAGGTACTACATTAGTTGAATTTTGTTCCACCTGCTGGAATTGTCAAGCTGAAATATTTTGTAACATACTTCTGCAAATAAAAACAACATGCAGAATATACCAGCTTATCACATGTCTGAAAATGGTGAAAATAATTTCCTTTGAATTGCAATGATCATTTTTACGAAGGTGTGAGGCAACCAGATTTGCACACCAAAAGATCTCTTAAAGAGACAGCAGATTAGTTATTCTGTTTCTAATAAATAAGTTAATTTCACAATCGCAAGGACTTACCTCTTTCCAAAAGGCATATCTGATATAATTACATCTACAGAACTGGTCTTCAGTGGCAGATTACAGATGTCCCACTGGACAACATCCAATGGCATGCCCCAGGTAATCCTGCAATGTGTATTAAAACACAATTCAGTAAAGAAATGAGTGTTAACTGAAGCCCTGGGTTAGCTTCCATCACAATCAGGTGTTTATCTTACACCAGCCCCGACTCTCACACTAAACATGCTGCTCATATTCCTACAGTGCCCTAGAATACCACACCAAGGGTGCACCTTTCAGTGGGAATCCAGACAGTAAGCAATTGCAGGATACTTGGTTAAAGAAATCATTGGCCAGGCATCAGGAATGGGAATGTGGATGGACATTCCTCTCCTGTTTAGACCTAGTGCCTTAGACCTCAGCCATCATCCCGGCTGAGACTGGCTACCTCAATGAAGGTCTGGAAGTAAACCTGGGAATCAGCTGGCCTGCGTGGCCTAGTTATCAATCAACCAGTTTTACCAAGCGAACCTTTGTAGGGGAAGCCGAGAAACAATGCCAGGAAACTGCACAATTTCAAAACATTCAGACATCACAACACTGGATGGCAGCAGGCATTTATCAATCAATCCTGTCCCCACCCAATTAATTCTGCTACAATTTATCATTTTTAATGTGTTCGTGGAATGCTGGTATTGTTGGCTAGACCAACGTTTATTGGTCATCCACAACTGCCCTGAAAAGGTACCTGGGTTCAATTCCAGCCTCGGGCGACTGTCTGTTTTGCACATTCTCCCTGTGTCTGCCTGAGTTTCCTCCGGCTGCTCCAGTTTCCTCCCAGTCCAAAGATGTGCAAGGTAGGTGGACTGGTGATGCTAAATTGCCCGTAGTGTTTAGGAATGATTAGGTTAGGTGGGTTAGACGTGGGAAATGCAGGGGAAGAGGTTTGCTCTTTGGAGGGGCTGAATGACTTGTTTCCACACTGTAGGGATCCTATGATTCTTGGGATGAAAGAATACCCACAGTACCGTTAGGAAGGGATAATGGGAACTGCAGATGCTGGAGATTCCAAGATGATAAAATGTGAGGCTGGATGAACACAGCAGGCCAAGCAGCATCTCAGGAGCACAAAAGCTGACGTTTCGGGCCTAGACCCTTCATCAGAGAGGGGGATGGGGGGAGGGAACTGGAATAAATAGGGAGAGAGGGGGAGGCGGACCGAAGATGGAGAGCAAAGAAGATAGGTGGAGAGGGTGTAGGTGGGGAGGTAGGGAGGGGATAGGTCAGTCCAGGGAAGACGGACAGGTCAAGGAGGTGGGATGAGGTTAGTAGGTAGCTGGGGGTGCGGCTGGGGGTGGGAGGAAGGGATGGGTGAGAGGAAGAACCGGTTAGGGAGGCAGAGACAGGTTGGACTGGTTTTGGGATGCAGTGGGTGGGGGGGAAGAGCTGGGCTGGTTGTGTGGTGCAGTGGGGGGAGGGGATGAACTGGGCTGGTTTAGGGATGCAGTGGGGGAAGGGGAGATTTTGAAACTGGTGAAGTCCACATTGATACCATATGGCCGCAGGGTTCCCAGGCGGAATATGAGTTGCTGTTCCTGCAACCTTCGGGTGGCACCCGAAGGTTGCAGGAACAGCAACTCATATTCCGCCTGGGAACCCTGCAGCCATATGGTATCAATGTGGACTTCACCAGTTTCAAAATCTCCCCTTCCCCCACTGCATCCCTAAACCAGCCCAGTTCATCCCCTCCCCCCACTGCACCACACAACCAGCCCAGCTCTTCCCCCCCACCCACTGCATCCCAAAACCAGTCCAACCTGTCTCTGCCTCCCTAACCGGTTCTTCCTCTCACCCATCCCTTCCTCGCACCCCCAGCTACCTACTAACCTCATCCCACCTCCTTGACCTGTCCGTCTTCCCTGGACTGACCTATCCCCTCCCTACCTCCCCACCTACACCCTCTCCACCTATCTTCTTTGCTCTCCATCTTCGGTCCGCCTCCCCCTCTCTCCCTATTTATTCCAGTTCCCTCCCCCCATCCCCCTCTCTGATGAAGGGTCTAGGCCCGAAACGTCAGCTTTTGTGCTCCTGAGATGCTGCTTGGCCTGCTGTGTTCATCCAGCCTCACATTTTATCACCGTTAGGAAGGGAGTTAACTTTCTCTTTCAAAATTAGCCTCGGTGATGTTCTGGGTTTTGGGGTTTTTAAGTGTCATTTCCTTTTTAAAATGAAAAGTAATTATATGTTTTCACTTCTGATGTTTGATTGCTGTTAATTTTCTACAACTTTCTGCTTTTCAGATATAAAATTTCAACTTGCAATCAAGGTAAGCATTATCCCAAACACCCTGTTCTCCTGAAGACCCTAATATGGAGCAAGTACAATTATGTTTGCACCCCACACCCTTCATCCAAAGAGATAGTCACCATGATAAGAGTCTGGAGAGCAAGTTTCAGCAGGTTACTTGGCCATTCGGCAGGTCATCCCAACTGAGCATGTGCCTCTCTTTACCTGAGGTTTCCAACTCCTAGAAAATGATCATTAATGTCAATTACAAAATGTGCTTGTCTGGCAATATCTTTGGGTGAGTGGGGGCTTACTGAAAAACTAAGAGTTGGAAAAACTTAATTCTGCAAGCAGAGAGTTTTGAGTCAAGATTATCATCCCAGTTGTACTCATAACAAATCCCCCATTTACTCAAAGGCAGAATTCTGTCATTACTGTGTGCAACAGGATGAATCCTTACCTTCCCTTCTCCAGTCTCTTCTTCTGTAGAGAGTTGATGTTATTTACAGATCTGTTCACGGCAAGTACGTTGTTGTCTCCACCAAGGAAGTAACACTGTGAGAATTCTAAAGCTCCCTGGAGGGGTATTTAAACTAGATTATAAAGTCCACAAATTAAGGCATCATGAACAAAATATACTCCTTCTGCCAAGTGCTATTGCGTTTCATACAGGAGAAAGCAATTAAGAGAACCCATGATTGTTTGGAAAACGTTCTGACCACAGTGCAGCCAGATCTGTATCTGTGCTGGGCTGATCCATAGTATCACCAGTAAGTGGAGTGCAGCCACGTGTGTTGAAGAGACAGCAAAGTAAGTCCAGAGTGACCAGACTCTCAGTAGCCTCTCTCTGGAGGCCAGCCAAGTTGCAGGGTCAGGATTTTCAAAATCAATACCGTTTGGGACAACTACAAGAAAAGAATGACTGACGGGAAAGAAAAAGTCAACTGGTCCACCCAGCTTTTTGTATTCAGCTGTAATAGTGCTTCATGACACAGACAGTCCAACCTAATCTGTGCTATCTTTGGTGGCAGGATTTAAATCTATTACGACTCCAACTTTAAAAAAGCAATTTAGCAAGAGCATCAGCACATCAAAGTTAGAATTTACCTGAAGGGATTAAGTAAGTGGCCATGAATTTTGAGTGTTATTTATTCCTGTGCCACCTCTGCCCAGTGAAAGTGCTAATTCACACCAGGCCACAATTCCACTAGCCCAGGGTCCTGTTCTCTAATTCAACCAATTGATTCCCGTACATACTGTGACAGTGTAAACTTCATGACTTTAATGACTGTTCATAGAGGGAAATAGGCAGCAATAACTGTGCCTTGGAATCAACTTTAAGGGACAAGTACAAACTTATACAGGAATTGAAAGTAATGGACTGTTTATAAGAGGAGGAGGAGTCAAAGCTACGCAAACAAAACTGTTTTGACATCTCCTTGATAACTGGCTGCCTGATATCACAAGGACAAATGACTGCCCTTCAGAAGAACTGAAGGAGTCAATCTCAGGAAAGATGTATCTTCAAACAGACAGTCAATGCTAAATGTAACAAGGAACAGGGAAGCTACTTCTGATAAGGTGGCAAGCGACAAACTTAATGGTTTCAGAGGAGTAGTCGATATTATGGATGAAAGAATCTAAAGGATCACCAATAATGTCAGATCACAAACATGAAGGAGAGGGGTAGGGTGGGGGGCAGAGAGAGAGAATGCCCTGGCTAATTATCCTGTCATTAATGCACCTACTAGCATCACACCTGAGATGAGATAACTTCACACACATTATCCTCTCAGTCTGTACTATGCAGTGCACTGTGTGCGGGTTACAGTTGAATGCTAGGTCTGTCTAGATGGGCTTCATTCGAAGTGCAAAATATGTAGTGATAAGTAATGCAGGCGGCATGACAAGAGGATACAGTTGGAAGCAACAAAATAATATGGCAGAATGTCAGGAATATTAGTCCATTTGACCCTTCAAGTCTGCTGCGCCAATCAATAAGATGAAGGTTGACCTGGCTGTGGTCTAAACCCCAATCCCCCGTCAGCCTGCCTTATCAACAAAAACGTATCCAAATTTTCCTTCAATCTACTCAATGATTCAGCCTCCCATTTTCTGGGGAAGAGAATTCCATATACTAACAGTCCCCAGAGGCAAAAAAACTTTCATCCCAATCTTAGAAAGGAGATCCCTTATTCTTAAGGTGCATCCCTTAGTTATGCTCTCCCTAACAAGCAACGTTCTCACTCGTGTGCGCACAATAGCCACTCCAATATTGTGCACATGGTGATTGGTGTCAGCATGCTAATCGTAGCAGTGTCTTGCCATTCCAGTTGACACGGGAATGAAAGTGCTATTAATTGAACTACATAGAACATAGAACAATACAGCGCAGAACAGGCCCTTCGGCCCTCGATGCTGCACCGACCTGTGAACTAATCTAAGCCCCTCCCCCTACACTATCCCATCATCATCCTTATGCCTATCCAAGGACTGTTTAAATGCGGCTGAGTTAACTACATTGGCAGGCAGGGCATTCCACACCCTTACCACTCTGAGTAAAGAACCTGCCTCTGACAGCTGTCTTAAATCTATCACCCCTCAATTTGTAGCTATGCCCCCCTTGTACAAGCCGAAGTCACGATCCTCGGATAAAGACTCTCACTGTCCACCCTATCTAATCCTCTGATCATCTTGTATGTCTCTATTAAATCCCCTCTTAGCCTTCTTCTCTCCAATGAGAACAGACCCAAGTCCCTCAGCCTTTCTTCAAACGGCCTGTGCTCCAGACCAGGCAACATCCTGGTAAATCTCCTGTGTAACTTTTCCAATGCTTCCACATCCTTCCTGTAATGGGGCGACCAGGACTGTATGCAATATTCCAAATGAAGCCCCACTTGCATTTTGTACAGTTGCAGCATGACATCACGGTGACATCACGGCCCTGGAACTCAATCCCTCTACCAATAAAACCTAACGCACCGTAAGCCTTTTTAACGGCATTATCAACCTGGGTGGCAACTTTCAGGGATCTATGTACATGGACACCAAGATCCCTCAACATTCACACTACCAAGAATCTTTCCATTGACCCAGTATTCTGCCTTCCTATTATTCTTCCTAAAGTGAATCAACTCACATTTATCCGCATTGAACTCCATTTGCCACCCTTCAGCCCAATTCTGCGGTTTATCCAAGTCTCCCTGCAACCTGCAACATTCTTCCACACTGTCCGCCACTCTACCAACTTTAGTGTCATCTGCAAACTTACTAACCCATCCAACTATGCCTGCGTCCAAGTCATTTATAAAAATACCAAACAGCAGTGGTCCCAAAACAGATCCTTGAGGTACACCACTAGTGACCTGACTCCAGGTTGAATATTTTTCATCAGCCACCACTCGTTGCCTTCTTACAGAAAGCCAGTTTCTAATCCAAATTGCTAAATCTCCTTCAATTCCGCGCCTCTGTATTTTCTCCAATAGCCTATCATGTGGAACCTTATCAAAGGCTTCACTGAAGTCCATGTACACCATGTCAACTGCCCTACCCTCATCCACATCTAAAGTTACAAAGGGAGAGAATACAAGATGAAGGGAAGAAAAATGACTCAAATGGGAATAAAGAAACAAACTGAATGACATAGATATCAAGACAAGGGAAAAATTCCTGCAAGGAGAGATCAGTAGAAGATTGCTTAAGTGTTAGGCAGTGCATGTTATAGAGTCATAGTCACACAGCACAGTCCAACCAGTCGAAACTGACCATAATCCCAAACTAAACTAATCCCACCTACCTGTGCTTGGCCCACATCCCATCACAATTTCTTACTCATGTACTTTTCTAAATGTCTTTTAAATGTTGTTCCTATAAGCCACATCCATCACTTTCTCTTAAAGTTCATTCCACACACGAACCACGCTCAGTGTTAAAAAAGTGCCTCTCATGCCTTTTTAAAATCTTTCTCCTCTCACATTTAAAAATATGTTCCCTAGTCTTGAAATCCCTCACCCTCGGGAAAAGGCACTTGTCATTCACCTTATCAAATCTCAAATGTAAGGGTTATAGGATCAACATCCTCCAACTTCCAAGAATAACTGATCCAACTGAACCAGTGAAAATTCCTGTGACAGACTTGAAACTTGTAATGCACAACTGTGATTCAGCGCAGGGTATACAATGCACGGATTGGTGGGACCACATTGCTTTTCAGGAGATCTGTTCTCAATATCTTACCTCAATTGGTATAGCTCCAGTTCCACACATTGGATCAACAATGATGTCAGTTAGCTGAGGATTACAAAGCCTGCAGTACAGAATTAAATGACAATTAAGAATTATGAAGATTAGAAATTTACTAATTCTTACATAAAACATCAGCATGGGGCTAGAGCAGTGAGCTCAAGTTTAAATACAAACATAAGGATCTATGATTATATACAGAGTTTCTTAGATATCTGAGCAGAGCTGTAAATGGGGTATGAAGATCAATAGGGATGAAGTAATGTTATGTCATGTCAGTGCTTGGTGCTGTAGGTTCATTTTCAGAGGTTTCTGTTCTTCAGATTAGATAATCTATCCATTAAAAAAAAACTCAGTCAATATTAAGTTCACTTACTATGTTAAAGGTCTGAAACCTTGGAATCTTGTTGTTATCATTCAGAATTTAAACCTCACTTTAATTTACCTTCCTTTTATTCATTCACAGGATGAGGGCATCACTGGCTAGGCAGTATTTATTGCCCACTGCTAATTGCCCAGGGCAGTTAAGAGTCAACCACGTTGCAGTAGGTCAGGAGTTACATGTAGGCCAGACCAGGTAAGGATGGCAGTTTCCTTCCCTAAAGGACATTAGTGAACCAGATGGGTTTTTCCGACAATCGACAATGGATTCACAGTCATTGTTAAATTCTTAATTCCAAATATTCACTGAATTCAAATTTCACTATGTGCCGTGGCAGGATTCGAACCTAGGTCCCCAGAATGTTATCTGGGTGTCTGAATTAACTGTCCAATGATAATACCACTAGGCCATCACCTCCCCCTATACTGGTCACTGTATTAGTGATTGCTGCAGACTAATGAACTAAAATTTGAAAGAAATGAATAACAGTGGTAAAGAATGCCCAGATCAACAGTGCTTATATTTACATAGTACCTTTAATGTAATCAACTGACCCAAGAAGCTTCAGAGGCGCATTATTAAACAAATTATGACTCAGCCACATTAGTAGTTATCAGGTCAGATGACCAAAAGCTAGTTAAGTTTTAAGGAGTATCTACAAGGCAAAAGCAGAATAGACAAGCAGAGAGGCGTATGGATGGCAAATCCAGGATTTAGGGCCCTAAATCTGGAGGGGACTGAAAGCATAGTCACTTCTGATGAAGCAATTAAAATTGGGGTTGCTCAATGGTTGTTTTGTTTTTGAGCAAGAAGTAATGTCAGCTAATTTAAAGGAGAGGAACAGAACACATAAGAGAGAGTGAACAGTTAACAATATCAGCTAAATGGAGATCAGGAGGTGGTCAGCAGTTTATTGGGAAGCAGACAGAGGAAGCAGGAGATGGGTCTAATGGACAAATGAAGAGAGGAGCATGAAAGCAGTTGGCAGAGAAGAAACATGCATGTTCAGTTTTAATGCTGGGGAACTTTAGATAACGTTTCACCCTTTGGCCAAATGAAACAGTAGAGGTAGCTGATTGTAGTGATAAAGAAATCTACTAGCTCCTCATTTATTGTTGGAAGTGAGGATAGAGGGGTCAATCAGATCAAGGGCATGTTTAGTAAAAACATGTATATGTCTCCTGCAACTGTCACAGTCAGAAGAGGTTACCAAAATACAGATTGAGGGCCTCCAATGGTGATTTCTAACCAAATGGAATGAATATAAAATATATTTTACATAGGAAAAATTCACATAGTTATGAAGAAAATATAAGAGTTATACTAACGGGGATAATTGAGACAGCAGCGCATGACAGACTGGCTAAACACATTTCATTTAAAATATTGTCACACCCTAATTTTCCCTCTTCCTCACAGTGAAGCATTGATGTGTTGAGGCACAGATCAAAGGGGAATGGGAAGCCTTTAGTACCTCGTGTAAGTGGCTATTTTGTCCACAGGCATTGCCATTGCTGTATAGCTAACAAGAATCATACCTTAACATTCCATAGGCTAAAGTAGATCGGAGAGTTGTAGGCCCAAAGTGTGTTATATTTCGTTTGTGTAGACTTTCCTCTGTTAGGGCTATAGCAACCACCACTTCATTATCATGAATGTTAAGTAGGATCTGCAAAATAAATGATGCATAAATAGACTGCACAGGACAGAAACAAGATAGTCAGCGATGAGAAAACAGCAGTGTCATTTGCCTCCCAGACTGGCAAGTACACCTCACCGTTACCATGGTTATTTCCAAATGAAGTAAATGACACCATCAACACCAACAGCCACCTGCTGTCCCCAAAAAGACATCCTGTCAATGAGCCTTCTGCCCATAATATTTCACTATATTACACCAATGCTTAGGTTTAATACATTGTCCGCAGAGGGACTTCTCTAGATAGAAGATTTTTTGCTTTTCATCGCATTTTTACATTATTGATCTTGATGTTTAAAATTAATTACACTTTACACACATTTTAGAACATTAACATGAAATAGAAAGGCAATTATCTAATAGAGTACATTCTTTCCTCAAATCCAAAGTCTCGTTGACCGCTTATTGGGAAGTGCATCTTAATCCCAAAGCTAATTAGCAGAAACTCAACAGAAACAGAAGTTAGCAGATATTTATTCATCCCATGTTCACAATTTACCCATCACCTGCTGAACTTCAGGTAACATTCATCCTCTCCCTCAATCACAGCAATCACAGTTCCCATTGTGTATCTGGTCACCCTGTTATAGGAAGGATATTAAGCTGGAAAGTTTTCGGAACAGATTAACCAGGATGCCAGGAATGGTGGGTTTGAGTTATAAGGAGAGGCTGGGACTTTCTTCAGGAGTGTAGGTTGAGGGGTGACCTTATAAAGGCTTACAAAATCATGAATATTATAGGTAAGGTGAATGGCAGGGTGAGGATTCTAAGACTGAGGACATATTTTTAAAGTGAGGGGAGAAAGATTTAAAAACAAGAGGGGAAACTTTCTTTTCCCCACAGGGAATAGTTCATGTGTGGAATGAACTTCCAGAGGAAGTGGTGCATGCAGGTACAGTTACAACATTTAAAAGACATTTGGATAAGTACATGAATAAGAAACGTTTGGAGGTATATGGGCCAGGAATAGGCAGGTGGGACTAGTTTATTTCGGGATTATGTTTGGCAGGATTGGTTGGACTGAAGGGTCTGTTTCCATACTGTATGACTCTATAATTCTTTCTGACCATCTCAGTATACATCTACCAGTGTAACCTATAACCCCATAATTAATTATTCTTCTCTCTAAAGATAGAAGTATATTACTTGTTAAATTTAAACTTCAAATATATGACTTGTTAAACAAAATCTTAATGGCTCAACAACCTGGAGTTTTTCCAGGAAAAAAAATAAAGTTGCTGGAAAAGCTCAGCAGGTCTGGCAGCATCTGTGAAGAAAAATAAAGCAGAGTTAACGTTTCGGGTCCGGTGACCTTTCCTCAGAACAGAGCAAGTTGTGAGGAAGGGTCACCGGACCCGAAACGTTAACTCTGCTTTATTTTTTTTCACAGATGCTGCCAGACCTGCTGAGCTTTACAAGCAACTTTGTTTTTGTTCCTGATTTACAGCAGCTGCAGTTCTTTAGGTTTTTATTTAATATTTAACCTGGAGTTTTTGACTTTCTTGACTATCCATCACATCTCTAGCAGGTCTGATTGGAAGGTGGAATGAAAACAATGGGAACTCTCTCTCTCTCACTATCTTCAGACAACAGAGTGGTGAGATCACGGGCTGTCCTGTGATCCATGGTTAGACAGGGTAATTTTCTGTAATTTGCCTTCTGCAGAGTCTTGCTGACCAGGAACCACCCCACCTCCACCAAGCTATCTGTCGCAGATCTACTGGAAAGATTTACAGCCCTTCTTTGCCGCATTATCATTGGCCTTCCTTCCCTATCAAGTCCTAATGTGGGGCATGAACCTGACCTCTAAGAAACCACTTTATTTATGAAAAGTCAACCCAATCTGCTGCCAAATTTGTTGTCACAAACAAAAATTTGCTATTATAGTTCAGTCTCTTTCAGTAAAATTGAGTGCCACACTGGGCTTCCATATCATAACACTATCTCAAAAAATGTCAGGCTTCCAGATCCTGCAGAAATGTTCTCAATGAAGCTGTTTCAAATACTAATTTTTACACAGTGACCTGAAGCGCAGCACAACTGTTGGAATGGAGCTTAATCACCTCATTGCTGTGCAAGAGTCAATAAATGTGGAGGTGGAGAAGCACAGCAGATCAGACGGTATCCAGGGAGCAATGAAGTCAATGCTTTAGGCCTCACCATTGTGCAACTCTGGCTTCTTCAAACTAAAACTGTTTAGAATTCCCTGACCTTACAGTAGCTTTGTGTTGATTCAATATCCCTGGTCAATAGTGCATTCTGATCAAGGTTAGCTGTTAAAACAATCCCTTGAAGACTGTCAAAGAGAAATATATTATTTAAAGCATATGATTGGAAACGAGAGTGAGTTTACTGGAAACTCAGCTGACCACACTTCAATATCAATTTGCATTTATACAGTACCTTTCAACATAGTAAAACGCCCAAAGCTCTCTACAGAAGCTGAATCAGCCAGAAATTATTACTGATATAAAGGACATTTCGGGAGGGCAAATATCAAAATGTTTGGTCAAATTGCTAGGTTTTAAGGAAATATCTTAAAAGAGGTGGAGAGGTTCAAGGAGGGAATACCAAAGCTTAGGTTCTTGGCAGCTGAAGTTACAGCACCTAATGGTGGGATGAAGAGACTGAGTTTTATGAATGCTGAGATCTTAGAGAGGTGTAAATCTGAAGAATATTACAGAAATCTATGCAGGATGTTGAACATGAGGATAAAGAGTTTTAGATCTGCGATTGAGACTTGTGGGAATTAGGTTGGGGCAACAGAGCTTTGAGTGGCTTTAGGTTTTGGGAGGTACAAGGTGGGTGTCAACCCGGAAAATGCTGGAATAATGTAGTCTAAAGATAGGAAAGGCACAGAAGAAGGTGTCAGCAGCAAATGAGTCAGAGATGAATGATCTTAGAAAGGTGGAAGTTGGTGGGCTACAAGATCGAGAGGATAAGTAGTGTGATGCTCAATTCAGGCCCATATGGTACACCAAGGATGCAAATAATTTGGTTCAGATTGAGATAATGGTCGGAAAAGATGGTGATGCGGATGTGGGGTTTGAATGAGAACTGAAGACAATGGCTTTAGTTATTCAATTTTATAACCAAAGGAAGTAGCAACGTATAAGAACATAATACAAGGAGATTTGGGATGGATCTTATCTGAAGTTCAGCAGGCAAAGGCTGAATTGTGAACATGAGTGAATATTCTTCAGTTTCTTCTCATTACTTTTGAGAATCCAAAGCACTTCCAGTAGGTGGTGCAGTATATGAGAGTGTGGGTTGAAGGAAGGAATGAACTTAATTACATAATGGCCTTTTTATTTGGCTCTTTGAACTTGCTTTGCCATTCAACCAGATCATGAGGCTACCTTCTCTCTATTTCTTACCCTTCATTCAGCAGCCAAAAAATCTATCCATCTCTGTTATAAGTATACTCAACGATTCCACATCCACAGATACCTGGGGTTCAGGATTCCAAAGTTGTTTTACCCTTTGAGAGAAGAAATTTCTCATCTCAGACTCCACAGCCAACAATTATCCACAGACAGCGATCTAAAGTTCTTGACTCTGCAGCTTGAGAAATCAGCCTCTTAGCATCTGCCTTGATTAGTTCCTGACCAGAGTCTTATAGAGCCTCAGAAATACATCCCAGCTTTTATATTTGTACTCTCAAAATAAATGCCAAACTTGTATTTGCTTTCCTGACTAAGGACTCAACCTGTAAGTTTATCTTGAGAGAATCCTGGACTAGAACTCCCAAGTCTCTTTGCACTTCAGACCTGTGAATTTTCTTCCCACATAGAAAATAGTCCATGCTTTTATTCCTCTTACCAAAGTGCATGACCTCACGCTTTCCCACGTTGTACTCCATCTGCCACTTCTTTGCCCACTCTCCTAACCTGTCCAAATCCTTCTGCAGCCTCCCTGCTTCCTCAATACTACCTGTCCTTCTACCTATATTTGTACTGTCTGCAAACTTAGCCAGAATGCCCTAAGTTCCTTCATCTAGATCATTAATGTGTTAATTGAAAAGCTGTGGTCCCAGCACTGACCCTTGTGGAACACCACTTGTCACTGGCTCCCATCTTGTGCAAGACCCTTTTATCCCCACTCTCTGCTTTCTGCCAGTGTCAGTCTTCTCTCCACCGTGCCTGTAACACCATGGGCCCTTTTCTTACTCAGCAGCCTGCTGTGTGGCACCTTGACAAAGGCCTTCTGGAAGTCCAGGTGGATAACCTCTATTGGCTCTCCTTGATCTAACCTGCTAATGGCCTCCTCAAGGAATTCTAACAGATTTGTCAAGTATGACCTCACCTTGAAGCCATGCTGACTTTGCCCTATTTTACCATGCACTTCCACTATTCAGAAATCTCATCCTTCACAACTGGCTCTAGAATCTTACCCACGACTGAGGTTAGGCTAATCAGCCTGTAATTTTCAGTCTTTTTCCTTACACCCTTTTTAAACAGTGGTGTCACGTTAGTGATTTTCCAGTCCTGTGGGAACCTCCCTGATTCTTGTATTCCTGAAATATCACCACTAATGCCTCCGCTGTGTCTTCAGGTAGTTCCATAAGAACTCTGGGGTTTAGTCCACCTGGTCCTGGTGATTTATCCACCTTCAGGCCATTCAGTTATTTTTAGCACCTTCTCCTTGATGATGGCCATCATACTCAGCTCTGCCTCAGACTCTCTCAAATTTTTGGTATATTACTTGTGTCTTCCACTGTGAAGCTATCTGTTTGTCAATCCTTAATCCAACATTAATAAAGTACTTTCTATCTGGTATGATTGCCTTATTAACATTTTTATGACAATTTCTGGGTTCTGTTTTATCTACCTGAGTAGTCACATTCTCAAACGCTTTGGTTATTGACTTTTTATATAATAATTCATGAATGTAGGTATTGCTGGCTAAGCCTGAATTTATTCTCCATTCTTAACTGCTTTGGAAAAGATGTTGAGAGTTCTTGGTGCTATCTTGAATCATTTCAAGCCCTTTATTGTGCAGACACTCACAGTATTGTTAGGAAGGGAGTTCCAAGATTTTGACCTATTGACAGGTCCAAGTCAGGAAGAATAAGTGGTACGGAGGGGCACTTGCAGATGCTGGTGTTCCCATATAACTGCTGCCCTTGTCCTTCTCAAAGGTTGACATCATGTGTCTGGAAGATATTATCAAAGGAAACTTGATGCGTTACTGCACTGCATCTTGTAGGAGCTGCTGTGGGTTGGTGGTAAAGGGAGTGAATAGTGAAGATAGTTGGTAGATTGTCAATCAAGCCTATCCTGATGGTATCAAGCTTCTTAAAATTGTTGGCACACCCATCCAGGCAAGATTTGGACAAGATGGCCAGTCCAGTGAGTACGACTTGATAAGAATATAGCCTATTTTGAAGCTGCAGAACAGTGACAAACTAGGATTCACTTCACAAGCTGTTGAATTCAGGTAGTAGAGAGTGAGCTCCCAGGCCTAGCCACATCTGACACCCTGCCAGCCTGGAAGAACCAGAAGGAATGTCATGACCTGGCAGCCAGCCAAGAGAAGCAGCACCATTATAATTGGACAGATCCTGGAGTTGGCGATGGCCAGCAAGAAGGGGTCCGATGGCCCTGAACAGAGATGCTATCAGGTACAGGCCACAACACAGTCAGGAATAAGTGACAGCTTGAGCAGCATGTCTGGACCTTTATGAGTACCGTCAGGATTCTGTGGTGCAGAGCCACGTGGTCCACTAACACAGTGTCATGGAGGGGAAAGGATCTCCAAGAGAATAAGAAAGTGGGAAGCAGAATTGGCGGTGAGCAGAAAGCACTGCATGCAGAAAGTTACATTTTAAAAAGCAAGCTAAAATGTATTTTAACAGTTATTTCATTCACTAATGTAGAAATCTAGCTATGTAAACTTTTTAAATTCACACTGTACAATGTCTTTTCACCACAAATGCAGGCATTATAGAACCTAGTTCTAGCTTTAATGTGCAGCAGTGACCTTGTGGTATTGTCACTGGACTAGTAATCCAGAGACCCAGGCTAATGCTTTGGAACATGAGTAGGAATCCTACTTTGGCAAATTTCAATCAGTGAAAATCTGGGTAGCAAAAGCTAACCTAATGGCAACCATTGTTGACTGCTGTAAAAACCCACCCGATTCATTAGTGCCTTTTAGGGAAGGAAATGTTTTCTGATCTAACCCACATATGACTTCTGACAGCAGTATGGTTGACTCTTAGCTGGCTTCCCAGCATCATTTCAGAGGGCAATCAGTTCAAGTGGCAATTCGGCTTGGGTAATTAATTGCCACATTCCAACAGATGAAGAAAAATAAACTAAATGAATCCCATATAGATCACTGTTTCACTGAAGTTGTGATTTCCAGAAACACAACCCACTCCTGTCAAGCATGGAAACAACTGAATCTTACTTAATAATTCATCAGTCCTCCAGTCCAGCCTGTGATTTTCTGCTAGTGATTTCTCAGCATCTGACACTGAGATGAATCATCTGGAATTTTCAGACATTGCGCTGCTACTTGCTCCATTTCGTTCTGCGACCCATGCCAAGGAAACGGGTGCGACCATGAAACAGTTTCAACGTGATGAGGGGATTGGGAGCTCAGGATGTGTTTATGTGGGTCTGCTTATAAGGGTGCTTGCAATCGTGCAACCATCAGATTCCCATGGCCTTGCCTCACATGTGAAGTTACTTATTCAACATGACAATCCAAAGCAGCTGACAGCTTCAGGAAGGGAGGGAAGAAATTTATGGTGGGCAAGTTAAATAAATTGCATACCTCCACATCAAATTTGGTCATGTCGGCCTTCCACTTGAAGAAATCCTGCACTGCGCCGCCGAATTCTCTGGCTGCCTCCATTGAGGTGAAGTTGTGTTTCTCCCCACTTCTGTTGCAGGTGACTCGAAAGTGACGTAGTCCTTTCCCTTCATCCCCACCTGCTGCTGGATGGCTGTCATTGTCAGATAGAAGCCCCTCAGGTGAAATCTTTGCTTGGTCACTGAGCAGCACCCTATCAGTGTCTGCATTGCTGGACTCCACCATTTCATCAGGCTGATCACCACTTGCCCCAGAAGGGATAATGGGCAATCCTGTCCCGGGATGTGCTGGATCTCCAGTCGACGAATGGTCAGACGAAGCAGGCTCTAACTGGCCATCTTTAATTTTATCAGTCTCTTGTGATGCTTCTGGATGTAGGCCACATCCTCGGCTGCTTTTCCTGCGCTGGCCCTTCCTTTTCTTCAGACTGTTGTTCAATTCCCAAACTTTAAGGGGACAGGTCCAAAGAAGCTGGCGAGCCAACAATCTGAAGCCCTCCAGTACACTTTCCTGTTAAAGAAAATGGTACATTTAAAAATGGGAGCAAAATCTAGGCAGATATTCTACCGCAGTATTGAAAGGAAGCTGTATATCAGAAGTGACATATCTTGAAAGAAACATTAGAGCTCCACCTATTTTCTCGGTTGGACACGATGTTGACCAAGAGCAGGGAGGTGCTAATTAAATGAAAACTAGTGGTATGTAGCCTTTTTATCAAGAGAGGACTGAAATAGTACATATTTTGGTCGAGCTGTGTGTAGTTCTGGTGAGACCCACCTGGAACACTTCATTTAATTCTGGGCACTGTACAGCACGAAGGATATACTTGGAATAGATGCAACATAGATCCATCAAAATGATCGATGGAAGTGTTACATTCTGACTAAATGTTATACGGACCAGGCTTACATTCCTGTGAATTGATTGTGGTGCAACTAATTAATATGCTAAAAGATTAATCAAGCAAATAGAAAGAAATTATTTTGTCTGGTCAGAGTGTCCAGGTCAAGCTAGATAACATCCAGGACAAACCAGCATACTTCACTGGCACCACATCAACAAACATTCACTCCCTCTATTTACTATTCTAAGCAGCAGTTAATAGCAGCATCCACAAGATACACTGCAGAAGTTCAAAGCTCCTTAGACAACACCTTCTGTACTCATGACCACGTCCACCTAAAAGGACAAGGACAGCAGATACATGGGAACACCAACACTTGCAACTTACCTTCCAAATCAATCACCAGCCTGACTGGGAAACATATTGTCGTTCATTCACTGTCACTGGTTCAAAATCCTGGAACTCTTTCCCAAATGGCATTGTGGGTTTTACCCGCATCAAACGGACCGCAGCAGTTCTAAAATGATACCTTCTCAACTGCAGTGCAGGATAGGTGATAAATGTTCCTGTGACCCTCTAAATTACACATGATTTGGAATTCTTACAACCAAACACTAAAGATGGACTTTTTGTGATAGGGTCAGCCTCAACTTGATGCCCTCTGTAAGTCCACAGATGAGGAATGGCAACTTGGGTGAAATACACAGGGCAGGTCAGTGTGCCAGCAAGTGCCAGAACCTTTGGGAGAGGAGTTGTAATGAGCAAGAAAGACAACACACTGGATCATCCAGAAAACTCACCAAGGCAGACCAGCTGTGTCATAAAAGAATACACAGTTCCAAAAATCAGAGCTTAATATTAGAGATAGTAGGAACTGCTGATGCTGGAGAATCTGAAATAACAAGATGTAGAGCCGGATGAAGACAGCAGGCCAAGCAGCATCAGAGGAGCAGGAAAGCTGACATTTCGGGTCTGGACACTTCTTCAGAAAACGTTATGAAAGTTTTCTGAAGAAGGGCCCAGACCCAAAACGTCAGCTTTCCTGCTCCGTTCATCCAGCTCTACACCTTGTTATATCAGAGCTTATTATTAGCCTGGTTATTAAATAACTAGATGTGGTATGAACCTTAAGCTGGAAGGAGACAGAAAATACTACCACTTAGATTGGAGACTAGATGAGGAAAATGATGAAAGCTGAAAGAGGAAATTATCAGTGTCAAAGGTACAAATTAGATTCTTATTTAAATTAAATTAAATTCTTAAAGGGATACTCGCAAGTTTGAATTTTTGCATTTTCTAAATTTCTTGAACGTAAGCATTTTTACATTTCTCAAATCAGTAGACCATTAATTCACCAAATCTTACCATAACAATCAAACCTTCTAATATTCAATCCACTCCTGTCTTAGCTTAGAGTTACTCAATGCCTCAGAGACACTGCTTTTCCTCATCCACCTCTCCATCCTTTCCTGCTTTTCCTATTTCCAATTGTTCCTCCTTCGCCTTTTTCCTTCTCACTGAATTCAACCTGCAGTCATTACCATCTCCAATTCAAATGAAGCTGACGCATCCTGCATCTTTTCATTCAAGCTGCTGCCCTTCAATTTCTGGTTGAAGCCTAACTGAATCTCTCTCTTCTCTCTTGTCAACCTCCACAACTCAAGCTGACACTCTCCCTTACCCCTTCATGTAATACTAATCATCTTCGTACCTTCTACCTTAAGTATCTTATTTTCATTTCTCCTTCTCCTCTTTCTCCTCATTACCATTGACTGTTCATGTCATTGCCCTCTCTCCCATTCCGTGCCTTTATTGTCATTTGCTTCCCTCCCGATCATATACCTACCAGAATCAAGCTTGTATGGGGCTGCAGGGACCAGCTACTAGTGGGGCAGAAATAGAGCCGGGGTGGGGGGAGGGGGGCTGTGCCTCACCAACAGCTACCAGGGCAGAGTTGGGGCGGGGTGCGCGCTCCAAACTGCAAGTGTGGCACAGTGGTCATGTCACCCTGTTGGAAAGATCCACGTCACTGCATGATTCAGGAAGGAATGCCTCTTCTTGTGATATTTGCTGGCCTACATTATAAAATGGTTTAGATCACTGTCATGAGTGGTGCTCAGCAGAGATGGGGTACATTGTGGTTCCAGGTAGAAGTGGGGACAGCAACAGGTAAGTGAACACAGGGCCAGGTTCATGATCATTGCAAATTCATTAGACGGTAAGGCAGGATCAAACAGTGATGTCTAGCACTTAGGTTAGTTTTTCTTTAATTTACAAAGTCCTTTAATCCGCATTCACATTTAGTTTATTCACAATTACACACCTACCTTGGTTTCACCAAACTGGTAATGGGGAAACTCCTGGATAACAACAAACAGATTATCAACAGATCTCAAAAGATGAATCTGAAATAGAGAAAAACATGTATATGAAATTTCCCTGAATCTGCAGTTATGTGAATATAATTTTAGTGGTCTTATTTATGGCTTATTTAGTAAGAATTATCCAATGCACTCTGAGGCAAAGTTATATTTAACTTCTATTATCCTGTTGATTTCCACATTACCCCAAATCCAACGAAGCAGTTTTTGAAGGGCAGTCACTGATGGATGGTAGGAAATGCACCATGCAATGTGTGCACAGCATGACTGCATAAACAGTAACGGGATAAATGATTAAGGGATAAATATTTTTTAAAAACCAGAAGAATTTCTCCCATCGTACCACCACCCCCCGATCTTCAAATAGCACCAGTGGAGAGGACAAGTTATCCCACAAAGGTGGCACCTCTAACAGTGCAGCATTCCCTTAGTATGGCACTGAAGAGTCAGCTTAGATTATATGTTCAACTTCTTGACAACATGAATTTGAGGCCCATTGTGTTGATTCATGCCTGTAAAGGCCACAGTTTGACCTCATCCCCAAACCAGGCTGTGCCGAGACATCAAAGCCGAGGAGTCAGCTCAGACACTGGACTTGGATTTATCACTCACTCATGTCAAGATGGGGTGCCAGCAAGGGGGACAAAGAATATATACAGAACTATGTAGACCAACCTGAAAAAGATTATCTGTGGACACCTCAAAATAGATCTTTCCTCGATCCTTACTGATCCTGGATTCAGATCCAATCTTTTCCAAGACTTCCTCAGCAGCAGTGCTCTCAAAGCCGGTTGGAACTGTTGCTCCAATGGTGACCCAATTCTCCCATGAGCCATCATGTTGCTTCATTCCCAGGTCTCCATTTCTAACAGGATCTTGTTCCACTTCAGTCATGACTTCTGCTGCAATTGGTCCATCTGCATCGCCACTAAGTACAGGCATCTCTTTGAGATTTAAAACCAGAGGATATTCATTTACAGAGGAATTTTCACAATCTCAATTTGAACCTAAATGCTTCACAGCCATTAATTAACCTTATGCGGTGTTGTCCACTGTTGCTAATGTAGAAAACAAAGTAACAAATTTATGCAAAAGAGATCCCCCACAAAGTGTAACAGTCAGATAATCTGTTAGCGTGGTGTTAGTTGCAGGATAACACCCAAGATGGTTCTTAAAATAGTGTTATGGGATATTCAGTATCCACCAGACAGCTTTGTCTCAAAAACAAGTGCCTCCAACAGAGCAGCATTCTCTCAGGACTGGGATATTAGGCTTAATGTTAACCCCTGAGAGTGGGAACAGTGATACAGGTGACAGCTCAGCTATGAAGGAACAGTTACTATCAATCAGAAAAGTATCACCTGCTGAACAAGACACTGTACTTGGAAGTCTAGTTATATATAGTTGGTCAAACATTCCAGTGATAACTCAGTGACTCCCCCCACATCCCAGTCGACTGTCTTTGTGCCTCTGGTAGCCAATGATCAAAACGGTTGATGGGAATTTTCATTCCCATCAAATGGGAAATAAAATTTGTAAGAGCAAGGCCAGAGCGTGCTGTTCAACTGTGAGCATCACAGTTGATCGTGCCCACCTAATGAACATGTGACCTCCAACTCCAACCACCCATACCCCCAACATGCCCTCACATACCCCATACCGGGACAGAGTAGCCCCCCATCTCTCTCAGTATAGTCAGTGACCTGCAAACTCATTCCTCCCCCCCGACAAAATTAGAAAACAGGGAAATAATCCAAATATCTTTGGAGACAAAATCAGCACAGATGGTCACCAGTGACTGGGGCACAGGACATCCATCTTCACTAGAACAGGGATTGTAGCGCCCCGGCTTACACCCATTTCCCACCAAACCCACCATCTCTCCACCTCCCTCACATCACTCTCCTCCTCCTCATCATCATCATCATTCTTCCCCATCCCCAATCCCTCCATTACTCTTCATCCCTCTCCCCCTGCCCGCTCATCACTTTCCCCCCTTCATTATCCCTTCTCCCTATCACTTATTCCCCTCCATAATTTTACCCCCTCCCATCGCCCCATCGCCCCCCCCCGTCGCCTCATCCCCCCCCCGTCGCCTCATCCCCCCCCCTCCCATCGCCTCATCCCCCCCCCTCCCATTATCCCCCCCCCATCGCCTTATTCCCCCCCCCCATCGCCTTATTCCCCCCCCCATCGCCTTATCCCCCCCCTCCCATCGCCTTATCCCCCCCCCCTCCCATTATCCCCCCCCTCCCATTATCCCCCCCCCCATCGCCTTATTCCCCCCCCCATCGCCTTATTCCCCCCCCCATCGCCTTATCCCCCCCCCTCCCATCGCCTTATCCCCCCCCCTCCCATCGCCTTATTCCCCCCCCCATCGCCTTATCCCCCCCCCTCCCATCGCCTTATCCCCCCCCCTCCCATCGCCTTATCCCCCCCCCTCCCATCGCCTTATCCCCCCCCCCTCCCATCGCCTTATCCCCCCCCCCTCCCATCGCCTTATCCCCCCCCCCTCCCATCGCCTTATCCCCCCCCCCTCCCATCGCCTTATCCCCCCCCCCCTCCCATCGCCTTATCCCCCCCCCCCTCCCATCGCCTTATCCCCCCCCCCCTCCCATCGCCTTATCCCCCCCCCTCCCATCGCCTTATCCCCCCCCCTCCCATCGCCTTATCACCCCCCCCTCCCATCGCCTTATCCCCCCCCCCTCCCATCGCCTTATCACCCCCCCCTCCCATCGCCTTATCACCCCCCCCTCCCATCGCCTTATCCCCCCCCCCTCCCATCGCCTTATCCCCCCCCCCTCCCATCGCCTTATCCCCCCCCCCTCCCATCGCCTTATCCCCCCCCCCTCCCATCGCCTTATCCCCCCCCCCTCCCATCGCCTTATCCCCCCCCCCTCCCATCGCCTTATCCCCCCCCCCTCCCATCGCCTTATCCCCCCCCCCTCCCATCGCCTTATCCCCCCCCCCTCCCATCGCCTTATCCCCCCCCCCTCCCATCGCCTTATCCCCCCCCCCTCCCATCGCCTTATCCCCCTCCATTTTCTCCCTCCCCCATCACCCATCCCCTCCTTCCCCCATCACCCATCCCCTCCTTCCCCCATCACCCATCCCCTCCTTCACCATCACCTACTCCCCTCCATAATTACCCCCTCCCACCCACATCACTTATTCCCCGCCCAACCCCCATCACCTATTCCCCCTCCATCACTCCATCCCCTGCCCTTCTCTCACCCGCTCTCTATCTGGGAGTCTTTCTTAGATCCGCCGGAAACGACGTCACGAAAACGCACGGTGAGCAACTGCGCCTGCGCGTTGCCCCACATAGCCGGGAGGAGCGGGGAATGGTTGGGGCTTCCCGGGGGCCGGATGAGGGAGATACACGGCACTCGCTGTCCCCGGGGGGTGGGGATGGGTTTGCAGGTCGCTGACTGTCCTGGAGGGGGGGAGGCCGCTACTCTGTCCTGGTGTGTGTATGGTTGGAGTTGGAGGTCCCGTGTTCACCAGGTGGGCACGATCAACTGTGATGCTCACACAGTTGAACAGCACGCACTGGTCTTGCTTTTACAAATAAAAGGTGGATAATTGGATCAGGTTTTTTTTATGGGAAAGAACCCTGGGGCCAAGCTCATGTAGGACTGGAGCAAGAAAAGATTGTGGGCAAGTGGGGGAGGTGCCAAGTTGCTTTCACTGCCTTGTACATTAAAATATGGAGAAACAGAAATTGGCTGGTAGCTGATCTCAATTTCAATCTCCTTTAACAACTCTAAACGTGTAGTGTTATTCCTGGAAGACCGAGGTCAGGTTTTTATTTAAACAGTGCAAGACTTCATAAAGTGGCCAGTCATTTCAATTCAGGTCAGTAGAAAATATAAACTGATAAAATCTGTGTCACTTCCGACCTGTCTACTTGTCAATTGAATATCATTGTGATCCATACTGATGTTGCAGTTGAGTCTGGCTGCCTGTAAGATCGCATTTGAATTCTCCCCAAGTGCTTCTTGTCCACAGCTTCTTGTTGCTTCTTTCTCCTTGGCCTCTTAACAAACCACATTTCAATTCTGAGTGGTCTCTAGTCTGCTCTGCCCTCATTCTCAAAAGCCCAGAGGAAAGCAGCAGTTCCAGAGAATTAGTTATCATTTACCATATACAGGAACAGGAAGCTTACGCCTGTGCTGGCATTTAACCTCCAATTGAGCCTCCTGTCAACCTACCTCACTTCTGTCAGTGTGCAATTTTATTCCTCTCTCCATCATATGCTAATGCTATATTAATATTCTTTTGCTAGCTAAATTAAACCCAATGACCCAAGTTGATTCTGTTTATTTGAAGATGCCTGATGACTTTATTTATGGCTAAACCAATTCAGAGGATGGTTGCATGATGTCATCCAGATGTCAGCTCATATATGTATTGAGTTTCTAAAAGAAATATCTCTCTTAATGTGATAAGACCTCATATGTAGCTTCTCTGTAAATACAATTCATGTCAACCACTATGTGCTAGTGAGTTCCTCAATTTCATTGCCGTCTGCAAACAAGCTTCTCATGGTGAATTCCTTATTGAATTTATTAGTGGCAATCTTACAGGTATGCAAATTTGGACAGCCCTGAAGTGGAAACATCTCTGCTCTTTCAAAATGTTTCATAATTTGAATGACTTCTTTAGGCCACGTTTCAGCGTATTTAGTATTTGCTGATCATTTCCCTCAGCTCTATTCAGGTATTGATACAAGCTGTGACCCAGAATTCTTACTAACCGTTCATTAATGTTTATTGTTATGTTGTTCATGATATTAAGACAATGGAGCAGGAGCCTTCAAACTGTACAGGATCTAACTTCTCACTGTGAAAACAGTCTAAACTCTTCAGTTGTTTTCAAGATTGTCATTAAATCTCTATATGCATTCCCAAGAAGACTAAATGTGAAGAATGGTAATATAAAATTAGTACGCTCCTAAGGATGGATTTGGACATAAATGGGTATAGAGGTAGCTTTGCTAAAACACTGTACCACCTGTTTCCTTAAGTGAATGTAAAAGCTTCCATGGGACTGTTTCTGGGAAGAGTAGATGAGTTCGCCGTAGTGTCCTGGCCAATATTTGTTTGTTTATCCTTTAACCGATTATCTGGTCGTTATAACATTGTGCTTTGTGGGATTTTGCTGTGAGCAAATTGACTGCTACATTTCTGACATTTACAACAATGACTGCATCTCAAATGTATTGCTTTACAGGAAGACTCAAGATAGTATACCTCATTGGCATGGATGAGTTGGAGTGAAGGGTCTGCTTCCATGGTGTACACGTCTATGTCTGGCAGTTGCAAAACATGAAAAGTGCTATAATGCAACAATTATTTTAATTTTGAGTATTTGATGCCCACACTGACAGCAAACAATTGATAAAAGAAATGCTTCACTATAGTACAAGATAGATGTAGCTGCAGAGGACTGAGTGCTACACCCCTCTTTCACCATGCAGTTGTTCACAAAAGCTAATGCCTCCTTTTTTGGCTTAGTTCAGTCTCAGTTTATGTCTGATTTATTCTCCTGTGAATGGTTAGGATGCTTTGCTACATGAAAGGTATCACATAAATGCAGGCTTTTGTTTATTCTCAGTGTATGAGTTGGAGGCAACTGGCGTTCCTGCTGACACTAACAGTGACCACCCTCAGCAGAATGTACTTCAAAATATTTTTGAGTGATACTTATATCATGATATATTTCTTTTCTTTATCCCATGTCTCTCTCTGTGGACACTCAAACCATGAGATGTTGCCTTGAAAATTGTAAGCATTGCAGAGACATCAGTACAATGTTGATATTTTTAGCAATACCTAACTGAAGCTGAACATAGGATGAGGAGCTGTCAATCATTCTGACATGCATCCAGAAATGATAACAACATCACACCAAGGAAAGGATGGAGTCGTTTGAATTGTTTTAATAGTCTATTCATCATCTGTAGCTCAGGAAAGGATTTCTGACCAAATTGTTTCACCAACATGGCCAATATAAGAATGGCTTCCATTCAGATAACTGCCCAATTTATATTGGAGCCTTTAAGTAATGTGGTCACTATTGTCAACTGCATTATGGGAGCTTCTGTGATTATGAGCCTTGATTGGAAATTTATGTCCCCCAAATGCTACCTGCATCACAGCTTGCTTGCATCAATCTCCACCTATATCCTCATACTGCCTCCATGCCTGGGCTGCTTCTACACCAACCCCTGGGAATTAAAAAGTCAGTTCACTTGCGACAATATTTTCAAAATTCCAATTCCTTTGCCTTTGGTCGTCCATGTTCTACATCATTTCTGTAACTGCAAATTTGCTCAGCCGCAGTCTTGTTTCTATCTTTGTTCCCTCATCCTCAATAAAAAATTACCGTCTCTCACCTTGGGCTTTCCCACTATTACAGCCTTCAACTCTGCTCCAAGAAGTCCAAGGAAGGTAGATGCGAAAGGATATTGTGGACAACTTGTTTATCAATCTATTGCTAGATCTGGCGGAGCACGTAAAGGACAGGCCTTGAATGTGAAGGTAGCCTGTGATTTATTCGCACACACTGTCTTTAACCCTGTCCCTTACCTTAAGTGAAAAAATAGGGAAGGTGATATTGTAGTGATAAAGTCATTGGACTAGTGATCCAGAATCCTGGTCTAGTGCTCCAAGGGCGTGTGTTCAAATGCCATCATGAATTGAATTGAAGAAATCGGATTTGATTTGATTTATTGTTTTCATGTGTATGTAGGTGCAGTGGAAAGTTAGGGTTTGCGTACAGCACAGGTAGATTAAACCATACAAATTGTAGCTTGTCTCAGTAACTGTGACCATGAAACTATCATCAATTTCTTTTTAAAAAAACAAATCTGATTCACTTCTGTCCCTTTGGGAGAGGAAATCAGCTGTCCTCACCCAGTTTTCACGTGACTTCAGACCCACAGCAACATAGGGACTCTTCACTGCCCACTGAAAGGGCCGAGCATGTACTCTATTCAAGGACAACCAGAATGAACCCTGACCTTGCCAGCAATGCCCGTGTCCTACGCAAGAGGAAAGGAAAATGTTTGAGACTTCGTGTCACTAATGTAGAGACAACCTAATCCTTTCCCCATCATGTCTGTCCCTTCTTCTAGCCCACCATACCAGATTTCTTCTGATGTTTTCTGTCATAACCTTACTTCTGTTTCGTTCTCTCCCAACATCTGTGATGTCGCTTTTAGTTTCAGCTTGCCCATGAGATGCTATTCCCACTAAATTGCTCACTGCCTAATGTTACTTCCTCATCAGCATATTGATTGATATTGTTAACGGTTCTCTCCATATCTTCACATGTTGTTCCTTTTTAAATCAGCCATCAACACCCATCTTAAGGATGGTGGGTCAAAGGTTGATTTATTGCAAACCACTGCCCCCCCTTTAAAGTAACTGAATACCTTGACACCACCCATGTCCATTGCCCATTTCTTCCAGAACCCCATGTTTGAATCCCTCCAATCCGGGTTCAAATCCACAGCATTGGAACAACTCTAATCAAAGCTATAAACTACATCCTCTGTTACTGTGACAATGTTAAACCATCCCTCCTCATCCTGTCTGGAGCCTTTGATATAATTGACCACACCATCCTCCTCCAAAAGCTCGGACATCCAGCTATGTAAAACTGCATATGAGCCCTAAGGTCTAGAATGTGCTCCTTAACTCTATGTGACTCTCCTCCTTATTTGCCTCCATTATTATGTTCCTTAAGGCATATTAGCTATCCCTAATCTAAGTGATCCAACAACCAATGGATCAGATCTAAGGTCTGAAGTCCTGCCACATCCAGTCATGAATGGTAGTGGACAATTAAACAACTCACTGGTGGAGGAGGCTCCACAAATATTCCCATCCTTGATGACAAAAGAGCCCAGCACATCAGTGCAAAAAAAAAGACTGAAGTATTTGTAACAATCTTCAGCCTGAAGTAACAAGCAGATGATCCATCTCTGCCTCCTCCAGTGGTCCTCAGCATCACAGATACCAGCCGTCAGCCAATTTGATTCACTCCACATGATATCAAGAAAGATATGGAGGCATCAGATGCTGCAAAGGCTACAGGACCTGACAACGCTCCAGTATTAGTACTGAAAACTTGTGCTGCAGAACTTGCTGCTCCCCTGGCCAAACTCTTCCGGTACAGCTACAACTCTGGCATCCATGCAACAATGAGGAAAGTTGCCCAGTTGCCTGTACGCAAAATAAAGGACAGATCCAACTCCGCCAATTACAACCCCATTAGTCTACTCTCGATCAACACCACAGTGATGGAATGTGTCATCAACAGTGCTATCAAGCAACCCCTGCTCAGTGACAACCTGCTGACTGATGCCCAGCTTTGGTTCTGCCAGGGCCAATCAGACTCTGACCTCATTAAAGCCTTGGTTCAAACATGGATAAAAGACCTGAATTTCAGAGGTGGGGTGAGAATAACAGCCTATGATATCAAGGCTGCATTTGATTGAGTGTGGCATCAAGGAGCTGAAGTAACTCTACAGAGGCTGTTATCCAAGTCACCCTTTATTTACATGTGGAGAGTCCTTGATATTTATCAGCTCCCTCAGCCAACTCTGAGTGGTAGAATGTCTGATACTCCTGTACTTATCTGTTAGCCAGAGCTCGCTAATTGAACCAGGTTAACAACCCCAGTTAGGGAACTCATATTCTATGAGGTCCATTTGGCTGACCTCATTACAATCACTACAGAAGCCCTAGCAAAACTCAAATCAATGGGTCACGGGGGGCAAACTGGTTGGAGTCATACCTGGCACATAGGAAGATGCTCGTGGTTGTTGGAGGTCCGTCATCTCAGCGCCAGGACATTGCTGCAGGAGTTCCTCACGTTAGTGTCCTAGGTCCAATCATTTTTAGCTGCTTCATCAATAACCTTATGCTGCAAGGATTGGTGCTGGGACCACTGTTATTTGTCATTTATATGAACAATTTGAATGAGAATGGGGCGTGGTTACTAAGTTTGAGGATGACGCCAGAATTGGTGGCATATTGGACAGTGAAGAAGGTTATCTAAGAGTACAATAAGATCTTGATTAGCTGGCCCGTTGGACCAATGAGTGGCAGAATTAGTTTAATTAGGATAAATGTGAGGTGTTGTGTTGTGGTTAGATAAACTAGGGCAGGACTTACACAGTTAATGGTTCAGCCCCAGGAAATGTTGTCGAACAGAGATAGCTAGGGATACAGGTACATAGTTCCTTGAAAGCAACGCCATAGGTAGACAGTGTGGTAAAAAAGGCATTTGGCATGCTTACCTTCATTAATCAGAGCAGTGTGTACGGGAATTAGGACATCATGTTACAGCTGTACAAGACATTGGTAAGGCCACATTTTAAGTACTATGTACAATTCTGGTCACTTTGCTATAGGAAGAATATTACTAAACTGGAAAGAGTGCCAATGAGATTTACAAGGATGTTAAGGAAACTGGAAGCTTTGATGTATAAGGAAAGGATGGACATGCTGGGACTTTATTCAATAGAGTATAGGAGGTTGAGAAGTGATCTTATGGAATCATAGATTCTCTACAGTGTGGAAGCAGGCCATTTGGCCCATCAAGTCCACACCAATCCTCCAAAGAGCATCCCACCCAAACCCACCGCTCCACCCCCAACCTATCCCTGTAACGATGCATTTCCCATGGCCAATCCACCTAGCCTGCACATCTTTGAACTGTGGGAGGAAATCCACACAGCCACAGGGAGAATGTGCAAACTTCACAGACTGAGGGTGGAATTGAACCTGGTCCCTGGCACTGTGAGGCAGCACTGAGTCACCATGCCACCCAAAAGGTTTATAAAATCATGAGGGGTATAAGTAAATATAAAGTGACTAGCCAAGGGTAGCAGAGTCCAAAATTAGAGGTTTAAAATGAGAGGGGAAAGATTTAAAAGGTTAGCGAGTTTTGAGAAGATTTGTAGCTCAGGTTGAGTTTCTGGATGTAAGTTTGCTTGTTGAGCTGGAAAGTTCGTTTTCAGACATTTCGTCACCATTCTAGGTAACATCATCAGTGAGCCTCCGGTGGTGTTATGTCCCGCTTCCTATTTATGTGTTTAGGTTTCCTTGGGTTGGTGATGTCATTTCCTGTGTTGGTGATGCCGTTTCCTGTTCTTTTTCTCAGAGGATGGTAGATTGGCTCCAAATCAATGTGTTTGTTGACGGAGTTCCGGTTGGAATGCCATGCTTCTAGGAAATCTTATGCGTGTCTCTGTTTGGCTTGTCCTAGGATGGATGTGTTGTCCCAATCAAAGTGGTGTCCTTCCTCATCTGTGTGTAAGGATACTAGTGATAGTGGATCATGTCTTTTTGTGGCTAGTTGATGTTCATGTATCTTGGTGGCTAGCTTTCTGCCTGTTTGTCCAATGTAGTGTTTGTCACAGTTCTTGAAAGGTATTTTGTAAATGATGTTTGTTTTGCTTGTTGTCTGTATAGGGTCTTTTAAGTTCATTAGCTGCTGTTTTAGTGTGTTGGTGGGTTTGTGGGCTACCCTGATGCCAAGTGGTCTGAGTAGTCTGGCAGTTCATTTCCGAGATGTCTTTGATGTAGGGGAGAGTGGTTATGGTTTCTGGGCCCGTTTTGTCTGTTTGTTTGGGTTTGTTGCTGAAAAATCAGCGGACTGAGTTCATTGGGTACCATTCTTTTTGAATATGCTGTATAGGTGATTTTATGCTTTATAGGTGATCAGCGATGCCCACAACAGACTCCGTAAATACAACCGGGAAATTTCCCGCCAAAAAACTTTACGCACTAACGCGACAGACCATGAATGGACAGACACAGTACAACGAGCCATAGACATTAGTCAACAGCAAACACAGAAAATGAAAAAACTAGACCTGCAGAAAAAACTGGACAAACTCACACAAAATAACAACACACGGCAGCCTGTGTTCATTGGGTACCATTCTTTTTGAATACGCTGTGTAGGTGATTTTCTTCTGCTCTTCGTAGTTCCACTGTGCTGCAGTGTGTGGTGGCTGGTTGGAATAATGTTCTAATGCAGCTTCGTTTGTGGGTGTTGAGATGGTTGCTCCTGTAGTTCAGTATTTGGTCCGTATGTGTTGTTTTCCTGTAGATGCTGGTTTGAAGTTCCTCATTGGCTGTTCACTCTACTGTGACATCTAGGAATGGCAGTTTGTTGTTGTTTTCTTCCTCTTTTGTGAATTTTATGCCAGTAAGGGTATTATTGATGGTCTTGAAGGTTTCCTCTAATTTGTTTTGTTGAGTGATGACAAAGGTGTCATCCACGTAGTGGACCCAAAGTTTGGGTTGGATGGTTGGCAGAGCTGTTTGTTCGAGTCTCTGCATTACTGCCTCTGCTAAGAACCCTGATATCGGAGATCCCATGGGTGTTCCGTTGGTTTGTCTGTAGGTTTTGTTATTGAAAGTGAAGTGGGTGGTGAGGCATAGGTCCATTAGCTTGATGATGATGTCCTTGCTGATGAGGTTGGTGGTGTCTGGTGTATGTGTCTTCGGTTCTTCTCATAGTGTAGGCAGTGTTTCTTTGGCCAGGTTGATGTTGATGGATGTGAACAGGGCTGTTACGTCAAAGGAGACCATTATTTCATCCTCTTCTATCTTGGTGTCTTTGGTGCTCAGGAATTTTTGGGTGGAGCGAATGGAGTGGCGTGAGTCTTCTACTAGGTGTTTTAGTCTTTGGTGTAGTTCCTTGGCTAATCTGTAGGTTGGTGTTCCAGGTAGCGAGACTATGGGTCTGAGGGGGGCTCCTGGTTTGTGAATTTTGGGTAGTCTGTAGAAGCATGGTGCGTTGGATCCATCTGGTTTCATTTTTTTGGAAGTGTCTCTTGTTTATTTCTCCAGACTTTTTGGAGTTTTTTGAGTAAGGCTGTGATTTGGTTCTCTAGTTGTGGGGCCGGGTCTATTGCTACCTGTCGGTAAGTGTCGGTATCCGCAAGTAATGCGTTCGCTTTCTCAATGTAGTCTGGTTTAAAATGACTCAAGCGTCCTTTGTCTGCAAGTAGGATAACGATGTTTTTATCTTTTTTGAGTCATTTTAGTGCTTTCCTTTCTTGTGTATTGAGTGTGTTTCCTTTCTTTTTCCTGCTTAATGTTGGTGCGACTGTCTGTCTGATGGTTTGCTGGATTTCTTCTGTGAGTTCGTTGTCTTTCAATGTTGTTTCTAATGCTGCTGAGAAATCTTTCTTGCCCGCATCCCGGAAGTTGCAATTTTATCCTCTTACTAAGACGGCTTTTTCAGTGTCTGTTAATGGTCGGTCAGATAGGTTTTTTATCCATGCTTCTGTGTTGTTATTTTGTGTGAGTTTGTCTAGTTTTTTCTGCAGGTCTAGTTTTTTCATTTTCTGTGTTTGCTGTTGACTAATGTCTATGGCTTGTTGTACTGTGTCTGTCCATTCATGGTCTGTCGCGTTAGTGCGTAAAGTTTTTTGGCGGGAAATTTCCTGGTTGTATTTACGGAGTCTGTTGTGGGCATCGCTGATCACCTATAAAGCATAAAATCACCTATACAGCATATTCAAAAAGAACGGTACCCAATGAACACAGTCCGCCGATTTCTCAGCAACAAACCCAAACAAACAGACAAAACTTGCTCAGAAACCATAAACACTCTCCCCTACATCGAAGACATCTCAGAAATGACTGCCAGACTACTCAGACCTCTTGGCATCAGGGTAGCCCACAAACCCACCAACACACTAGAACAGCAGCTAATGAACTTAAAAGACCCTATACAGACAACAAGCAAAACAAACATCATTTACAAAATATCTTGCAAGAACTGTGACAAACACTACATTGGACAAACAGGCAGAAAGCTAGCCACCAGGATACATGAACATCAACTAGCCACAAAAAGACATGACCCACTATCACTCGTATCCTTACACACAGATGAGGAAGGACACCACTTTGATTGGGACAACACATCCATCCTCGGACAAGCCAAACAGAGACACGCACGAGAATTCCTAGAAGCATGGCATTCCGACTGGAACTCCATCAACAAACACATTGATTTGGAGCCAATCTACCATCCTCTGAGAAAAAGAACAGGAAATGGCATCACCAACACAGGAAATGACATCACCAACCCAAGGAAACCTAAACACACAAATAGGAAGCGGGACATAACACCAGCGTTTCACCGGAGGCTCACTGATCATGTTACCTAGAATGGTGACGAAATGTCTGAAAATGAACCTTCCAGTTCAACGAGCAAACTTACATCCAGATTTAAAAGGTTTCTTGTGGGATAACCTTTACACAGAAGGTGGTTTGTATGTGGAATGAACTGCCAGAGGAAGTGTTAAATGCAGGTACAGTCACAACATTTAAAAGAGCTTTGGACAAGTACATGAATCGGAAAGGTTTAGAGGGAAATGGGCCAACCCCAGTCAAGTGGGACTAGTTTAGATTTGGAAGCTTGCTTAACATGGACAGGTTGGACTGTTTGTATGCTGTATTACTCTATGACAAAGTGGCCCACTTGATTGGCACCACTTCCACAAAGATCAGCTCCCTCCACCACCGACCTCATTAGCAGCAGTGTGTACCACCTCCAAGATGCACTGTAAAAATTTACCCAAGATCCTTAGACAGCACCTTCTAAACCCACAACAAGGGCAGAATACATTGGAACGCCTCAATCTACCAGTTCCCTCCAAACCACTCACCATCTTGATTAGGAAATATAGTGCTGTTCCTTCAAAGAGGGTAGAATCAAACTCCCAGAATTTTATCCTCATGTCTTTGTGGATGTACCTTCAGCAAACGACCCAGAACTGTTCACAGTATTCCAGTGGTTTCTTTGTCATGGCCCAGAGGATACTATGCATGATGATCAATAACAAAGGAAAAATAAGAATGTGGAAGGGAGCATTCTGCCTCTTTGGTCTAACTGAATCTGGAGTTGAATAAACAACCAGAAATTTCTTGCATTTCTGTAAATGATATACAGGTGTCAGGAGTGTTGCTATTGGATCTGCAACCAAAAGCTTCCAAGTCTCATCACCACTCGTCTCTGACTGATTCTGTCAGTGTGACTTCATCACATTGGTTGGTGCACTCGTATTCAGACCTATAGAGAACAGATGAGGTGGGAGAATGTACACAGTCTGCAGCTAAAATTAGAATGATACAGAGACGATTAGCATGGCCCCTGCACAAGGATGACAAACCTACGTCAGGAGTACTGTGTACAGATTTTGTCTCCTTATTTAAGAAAGGATATAAATGTGTTAAGTCTCCTGTGGTGCCATAGTAGAGTCTCTACCTCTTGGCCAGGAGGCTTGGGTTCAAGTTCAATCTTCTCTAGAGGTGTAGTCATAATATCTCTGAACAGGTTGATTCAAAAATGTAAAATGTAAATGTGTGAGGAGCAGTTTGTAGAAGGTTCACTGCTCCTTTGCCTGACCTGGAGTGCTGTTTTTACAGTGTAACTGGAGTTTAATGAAATAGGGAGTTAGATGAAAGAGTGGGGAGGTGATCAGTCCCTCTTTTCCTCTCATCAGTTAGTACTTTCTGCTCTTATAAAATATAAGTAAGATATTAGAAATAAATTGGAGCATGAAGGGGAAAGTATGTCCTTAAGAAACTCTTACAGCACAGACTGTCAGAGGTTAGAGAGAGGGAGTGAATCTGGCAAGGAGCAGCAGGAAAACTTCCAAAGGAGCTGCACAGTGTTATCTTCGCTCAATCCAGGCGTTGAGCTCCTTAGATGATGTCAGGAGTGAAACTGAACAAGTGGAATCTGCAGATTGGGTGAGTACAGACAGGGAGTATCTATATTAATATAATAGCCTACAATTTGTAAAGATTTTATTTTGTCATTTAAAGTTCATATAGGCTATAATTTATTTTGACAAGGCCATTGGAAGAAGGGCCCTAAATAATTGATATTATTTTGATTTTACGAGAGGTTTAATTCACAAAGGTAAGTCATGACCACTAGGCAGCAGTGCAAGAACACCCTTTGGCCATTCCCCTGTGAAACAGATTTAGTACTTTGGATACTGTTGGTGGGAAATGGCTTTTCGGGAAAAACCAATAACAGGTGAATTCATTACCTCATGGTTGGTTCTGCTGTACAGGAGAGGACGAGAAAGTGTGGGAATGCAGTGGTCACATTCAATTGCAGAGGGACTAGATAGGTGTTTCTGTGGCTGCAAACAAGACTGCAGATTGGTATGTTGCCTTCCTGGTGCTAGGGTAAAGCATGGTTACAGGACATTCTGCACTGGAAGGGAGAACAGCCAGTGAGTCGTGATACACATTGGTATCAATGACTTTGGTTAAAAAAATGGAATTATATCCTAAAAGCAATTTGTAGGGAGTTAGGAAGTAAGTTGAAAACTAGGAACTCAAAAGCAGTGATGTCCGAATTACTACCAGTGCATGTATTAGTAGAAATAGGAGGATATATCGAATGAGGATGTGGCTGGAGAGCTGGTGCGAGAAGAGGGTCTTGGGTTCCTGGGACATTGGAACCAGTTCTGGGGGAGGTGGGACCAATACAAACTGGACGGGTTACAGCTGGGCAGGACCAGAACTGATATTACAGGGGGAAATATTTGCTGATGTGGTTGGTCTGGATTTTAATTAGAATGGCAGGGGCAGCTATAAAATAACGTACAGTAAAATACAAAAGTGGTAGACAAGGTGATCAAGGGCAAAAGGCAAATACAAAAGTTAGGATGATTAAAAATGGCTAAAAGGCAAGCGTAAAGGCTTTGTACCTTAATGCACAAAGTGTTCAGGATAGGATAGACAAATTAACAACACAAATGGAGTTATAGCCATTACAGAAACATGGTTACAAGGAGATCAAAACTGGGAGTTTCTCATTCCGGGATATTTGACCTTTCAGAGAGACAGATGTGATGGAAAAGATGGTGGGATAGTACTGTTGATAAGAAATGAAATGAGGACAGTTGTGAGGTTTGGATGATGTAGGCTCCATTTCGGTGGAGGTAAAAAGAATAGCAAGCGAAAGAAGTGGAAGTAATGTATAGACCCTCAAGCAGTAACCACACAGGAAAGGGTATTGATTATTGGAGCATATAAAATGAATAGAGCGATAATTATGGCTCACTTTAATCTTCATGTTGATTGGGTTAATCACATTGGAAAGGACAACTACTCATTCATATAGTGCATTTGGGAAAAAAAGAGTTTTCTAAAGCAATATATCATGGAGCCAAACGGGGAGTAGCCTATCTTGCACCCGGTAATGGGTAATGAGGCAAGTTTAATAAATTACTTCTGAGTTAAAGATCCTGTGAGAAGTAGCAATCATAACATGATAGAATTTAATATTTAGCTTGACAGTGAGAAACTTGGGAAACAGCTGTTTTTAACTTACATAAAGGGAATTACAATGAAATGAGGATAGAGTTAGCTAAAGTTAACTGGGCAGATATATAAACAGGAATGACAGCAAGCAAATAGTTGCAAACATTCAGGGAGAGATAAACCAACAATGGCTAATCAAGAAATTTGAGGAGAGTATAGAGTTGAAAGGAAAAGCATATAAGGAGGTCAAAGTCAGAGATAGCTAGTTAGTGACTGAAATAAATCCAGAATCCAGCAAAGGAGGACTAAAAAGATAATAAAGAAAACAAAAATAAACTTAAGGCAAACTAGTGAAGAGTTTAACATCTGAAAAATAGAGTTTCTTTAAATAAGGGAAGGGAAAAGAGAGGTCAAAGTGACTGACTAATGTATTTGAATTTTATGAGCAAGTCACAACCAGAGTGGATAGAGGGGAACCAGGAGATGAGTTGTATTTAGACTTCTAGAAGGCTTTGGACAAGGGTGTGACAGGGTAATTGTTGACAGGATGATTCCCTCATGAGCAAGTCTAGCACCAGATGGTATAGTCTCAGAATAAGGCAACACTAATTTAAGACTGAGATGAAGAGGAATTTTTTCTGTTCAGAGCCTTTGGAACTCTTCACCACAGAAAGCTGTGGAGTCAGAGTCCTTTTGTATATTTAAGGCTGAGATAGACTTTCGATCAGAAGGGTTACAGTGAAAGGACAGGGAAGTAGACATGAGAAATATTGGGCCAGTTGTGATCCTATTGAATGTGGAGCAGGCTTGAGGGGCTGAAAGGCATCACTAGCAGCACCTTGTAGAGTTGCAGGAGGACTTCCCTGCTCTTATACTCTAACCATCTTGAAATGAAGGCCAACATTCCATTAGCCTTCCTGGTAATCTACTCACCCTGTGTGCTAGCTTTCTGTGTGCACAGAAAGCTTGGGGATCTACAGGTCCCCGTAAGTCCCTTTGTGTTTCAGCTTTCTGCCAGCTTTTCTCCATTTAAATAATATTCTGTTCCTATTTCTTATTGTCATAAGAACTGTGTGTACCTGAGATGTGGGAGTATTCTATAAGGAAAGGGTGAGGAAGCTGGCCTGTATCCACTGGAGTTTAGGAGAATGGTGGATGGTCCTATTGTGACACACAAGATCCTGAAATGACTTGACAGAGTGGATGCTGGAATGTTTGGCTGAATCTCACCATATTTTGGCAAATTGAGTTTCATGGAAGGTTTCTCTTGGTGAGGCTGAGCAAGATTCCTCATGCAGTTGTCCCCAAAGGTGCACTCTCATCCAATGCAGGCCCTCTTGTCTCCGACTTGCTGTAGCTGCAGTCATCACAGGATATCTGGGAATTCCTGGTGCTGGCCTCATATGTAAAAGGCTGTTATGCACCCTGACAAGTGTTGGCACACCATTGTAGCATTCTGTGACTCCAGCTTTTCATCCCAGGCATGGCTGGAAAGGACAAATTGGTGGCACACTTTGGGAGAACCCTGTGTTCAGGGTTTGAGTGAAGATTTGTAGCTCAGATGCTGGTTGTAGATGTTGGTGTGTTTGCTAAGCCGGGGTGGTTTGATAGCAGATGTTTCATCCCCTTACTAGGTGACATCCTCAGTGCTGTGGAGTCGCTTGTGAATGCAGTTGTCTTGTGCCTGTTTGAATTTATATGGCCTGGTTTTTGCTGCTTCATGTAGGTGCCAGTTCGGGCTGTACGTTGAATTAGATCTGATGAACCAACCATTACAATGTGTTTGTTGATGGAGTCTGCAGATGAATGCCAAATCTACAAGAATTCCCATGTTGACCTCTGCTTGGCTTGTCCTATTCACTTGTCAACTTGGCCAACACTACTGTCATTGGATAAGTCACACAGGACAACCAGGGAATTCTTGGAAGCTTGACATTCATTCACGGACTCCATCAACAAACACATTGAATTAGACCTGATGTACCAACCATTACAACACACAGCCGGAACCAGCACCTACCAGAAGCAGCAAAAACCCCAAACCACAAGACAATAGCACTGAGGGTGTCACCTAGTATGAGGGCAAAACATTTACTATCAAACCTCCCAGCTTGGTGAACACACTAACATCTAGAACCCTGCACATTTCAGTCTGAACAGGGAACACGGTGACCCTCAGTCTGTACCGAGAACACTGCATACCTCAGTTTGTACCGGGAATCCCACATATCTCAGTCTGTACAGGGAACCTTGTGTACCTCAGACTGTGCCAAGATCCTGTGTACTTCAGTCTGTTTCCGGAATGCTATTTACCCCGGGTTTCACGCCCTTGTGATTTAAAATCTAACACCACCAACTGTCTGCTGTCTCCAATTTCACACCCCCCCCCCTTTTATATGTCAACAGAAACAGTGAATGCTGGCTAACTCTTCTGTCAACGGGAGCATTGAGATTAGCTTGTTGCATTCATCTCATCACTACGCTTTCCTGAACAAATTTCTGGACATTTTCAGGTTGAGATCTCTTCCCCTGAGATGGGGGCTTGTGGCCATTTGTGGACCAGCTGTGAGCAAGAACTGCCTGACCAGATTGTCACCATCAATATTGAGATCAGATAATGAAATGAAGAAAAGTCTGAAACTGAGGAGAAAAATAAATCAGCCAGACACCAGTCCCAGAGGAAAGGGAAGCCATTTTATTTGATTAGTGAGAATTAATGTCCTCTCTGATCAACGGATTGGTGCAGATGACATCAAATTACATCACAGAAGATCCAATCAGATGTTCTACCATCAATGACATCATCAGACAGTACAGATAATAATCCAATCAGAAGATCAGCATCAAACATCACTAAAGGACAGCCTATTAAAAGCCCTGCAGCCGCTTGGTACAGTGAGAACCAACCAAGTGCAGAGCTCGGTGCTACTAGTCTATCCAATCAGGAAGGTAATGCCATATACCATTGTGGTGTGCGTGGGGATCTGTTAATTCTCTTGTTGCCCTATACATGTCTTATTTTACAAAATATACATTTCAGGTTGCAAAAGGAAAGTGCAGTGCCATTACATAGGAGGGGACCTTCAATCCCAACCACACACATGGATGTGGTAATAATTCATATCCTCAATAAACTGTGTGAGACAGGCTTGCTGTGGATGACCGTGGGTAATCTGGGTCTTTTTGATCTGGGTGAAAGATTATGTATGCCTTTTAGGGAATGCAATACTTTGGTTTCTGGGTTCTCTCAGGTTTATTTTTGAGAAAGCAGGAACTACCTGCTCTGACTTCACCCAGAGACATTTGCAAATACCAAGCGGTAGTGCTTGCCTTTGAATCAGGGCTTCAGTTCAGTACTGATGGAGTGCTTTGCAGATTTCACATGAAATGCAAAATCATGGCTCTCTTAGTTCAATCTGAAAACTTCAACAGCACTTTTGGCAGAAGACAGGAGTTCTACCTTATATCCTGGCCTACGTTCAATGACATCACTGTACAGTTATATGTTCATTTACTTCATTGCTGTTTGGCTGTTGCATTTTCTTACATCCAATAGGGCACTACACTTCAAAAGTATCAGGTAGAATGTGAAGTGCTTTCTGAGGAAGTCATTAAGAAATGTATGTTGTGTCTTCATCCTGACAGAAGTGCAAGGGAAGGAAAAAATGATGGGCAGCACATAAACAGTGTTGTGATAGGGATGGATATCATTAAAGGTGAACAATTTATGATGTTTGTGGGGTGCAGCTGTCCCCCAGAGCAGATACTGCATCTGTCTCCATCGCAACAGTCTGGTATTTTTAATGTCACCTTTTGACAAAACATGCTGAAGGTGCTGCATAAACAGAAGTATTGTTTATATTTTGGGAGTCAAGTGGGCCCCTTCACCTGGTGATCTGGGCACTTTGAAACAGCAGAAGCTTGATGAGAAAGATCCTTTTTCCAAATGGCATGATAACATGCCCATGTATAATTACCTCACCAGTCTGATTTCCCAGGAAGAATTGCTCAAACAGAAGCTGGTTTGGTGATAATGGCTGTAAAGTCAAGAGCACATTGTTGGTGTGATGCTGGTTGAGTGATGGACGATGAACATGATCTTCTTCAACTTGTGTCATGGGTTGTTTTTACACTCTCATGTAACACACGTTAAGACCAGCATTTAGTGCCTCACTTGAAAGATAGCACACCTTCGGTGCTGCACTCTAACATCAGCCTATAATATGGGATGAAGATCTGAAATGTCTAACCTACGCAAACTGCATTAATTAATGTTATAACCTTCAATAATGTGTGAGAGAGACACACAACGTAGAGGGATAAAAGAGAAACTTGTTCCAAGTCTGTGTTTTCTAGGACTTTTAACAGAAACTACTCTGTCACTGAACTTTGTCAAGCTCCCAATTCATTGCTGAGTTGAAACACGGTCTGGCACAATAGTGGCGGTGTTCCCACCTTTATGCCAGAAAATCTGAGTTCTCGTCCCACTTTCCTCAGGGATGTTCCTGAGCAAGAGGACTAAAAATAATTACAATGTCCATGCCCATGCTGGGCTTTCTTAGGAAGGAAATGAGGAGGTTGACAGTATGTAAATCAGAACTCAAGACATTTTGAGGCAACATTCAAGTTAGCACTTTGGATCTCCCTTTACGGAAAGGGCAAATAAAGAAACAATTGGGATTGAGACCCCTTCTGAGAGTCTAATGCTCAGTGGCTAAGCGCAGGCTGAAAGTGGTTGCAGGAACTAGGCAGGGTAACTTCCAAGGATTGCATGTTAATTGTTAGTATGGTATACTAGCAATGTAATAAGGGAGAGGAAAACTCCCAACTCTGTGGAAGTGCCATGATTTCCCTGTTTAGTCAGGAATGAGAATGCATCTTATTTCACCCCTCAGTGATTCCATACAACTGGAATTTGCTCATGGACAATTCAGCACTGTAAGGTTGCACACACTGGGAAATTTGTTGTGGTCCAGGACCACTTGTACTGCACATTGGATGCAAGCCCTTATAACAAATCATTCCTCCAATCCAGTTTCATTTGAAAGTGGTTGCTGCTTTTTTGCCAAGACCTTTGTTGAAGACCAAACATAAAAAGCCAAACGACGAGGGATGTGTTGGACATTGTTTGCCAAATCTACTCATCCTTTTCTCCTTCTGCATGCATCTTCTGGTTGTACAGAGCGCTGTGGCATGGGCCTTATTTCAAAAAATTCTGTATATGTGAAAAGGAAGCCACAGAAGTAAAGGGTGTAAGTATGTAAGAGTCTCACCCCATGCAATATCAGTGCTAGGGTTGGTTGAGCAGTACTGTTGTGAATATATCAAATCAATAACTATTCTTATACTTATAGAAGTTCCTGGGCGAAGATGTATTTAAATCACTGAAGCAACCAGATCAGGTTGAGAGAGCACTGCATAAAGCGTACAACACCCTAAGCCTTATTATTAGGGCCACAGGGAGACAAGAAAAGTAGTAATGCTGGACTTGTACAAGACATTAATTTGACCTCGGCTGGAGTATTTCATCCAATTCTGGGTTCCACACTTTAAGGAGGATGCGAAGGCGAAAAGATTCTGAAGAATAGTTCAAGGAATGAGGAACTTCCAATATGAAAAGTGGTTGGAGCAGTTAGGACCATTCTGCTTGAAGAAAACTAGCAGAAAGGAGATTTGACCACGGTGTTCAAATCATGAGAGGGCAGCACAGACTAGGACAATGAGAAACATTTCCCAATTTCTGGATGGAGTGAGAATGAGAGTTCACAGGTTTAAAAAGTAATCGATGAAAGAAGTAAAAAAGTGATTATGTGGATGGGTGGTCAATGCTGGCCCACCCGGGGATAGCAGCCTCTTGTGAAGGAATTAAAAATATGAGGAGCTTTCTCACACACCGAGTGGTTCAGGTCTGCAATGCCCTGTGCAAGAATGCGTGGAGATTGATTCAATTGAGGCTTTCAAAAGGGAATTAAACTGTTGTCCAAATAGCAAGAACATGCTGGGAGAATGGCCTCCTTCCGTGCTGTAACAATTCTGTGATTGTATAAAATGCGCAGCATGGCAAAACCCTGAAAGACACAGCAGTGCAGGCCATTTGGCCCATCTTGAATGGGTCTTTACTTAGAGAAAGCTGTTAAATTATTCCTTACTGATTTCCCTGCTCTTCCTCAAGAGCCCTGCCATTTTCTCTTTTGTGTAGAGCCAATTCTCTATTTGAAAGTTACAACTGAATTTGTTTCCACGGGCCTTTCAGGCAGTGCATTCCAGCTGTGTGCAAAATTATATTGTCATTTGCCTCCTGGTTCTTTCACCAAGGAGGATGAGAAGGAGAAAACCCAGTTCCTTCAACAAAAGGTGCCATTAATTTAATCTGTTCTTCAGGCAGGCTCCCACTGGCAATGAATACAGACAGTCCAGTTGCTTGCGGCTCTACACATTTCTGTTGGCTCAAAATCAAGACCCTACTCTGCTTGCCTTAGACTATGAATGAACAAGCATCATAAATGAGGGACCAGAATGAGATGCAAACATGAGCCAGCTAGTGGTTTCCAACCACAAGACATAGTTTTGACCTAGGTGTGACTGGAACAGAATACTTCTCATTCTGTGATGACAGCATCATGCATTCCCAGATTGGTATATGCGAGAGAGGCTATAAGGTAGAATAGTCCTTACAGCAAATCCTAATTAAAGTCTTCTTACACTCCACTAGAGACTCCACTACAGCCTAGAAGGAAGTCCGTTTGCAGATGGAGTGAAACCGCCTAAATATCTTCCATTTAAATAGAACATTAAAGAGGAGTCAGAAGAAATGTTTGCTAAAAAGATGTTGCATGTAAAGATAAGTATGCATTGTTAAGCCTCACACTATCTTGTGGTTACACACGATGGCCTAAGAGACCGTTCCTACCATCTTCAGGGGTGACAATGCCCCCTGAAAACTCCTGAATAAAGTTCAGAGTCCTCAAACCGCACCACAGGGCTCATCAATATCGAGACTGGTCAGCCGAAACTCTCCAAAATTGATTGTTGCTGTGTGAAAGGGAGAATTGCACCAACGGGGCACACGTTGTATTGAGTTATGTGTCTTGTTCATCATTGCCCATCCATGCGGCTCCTGTATCGCTCAGGTTGAAGTGGGGGGGAGGGGGGGAGGGGGGGGGGGGAAATCCAGAGCCATGTTTAAAGAGCTGCTGGAGAAGACCTCATTAACTGCCACCATAGCAGTTGGAGAGCAAGTACTGCATAATCATAAAGAGTGTGGAAACAGGCCATTCGGCCCATCGTTAAAATACCACCTCTTCCCCAAAACAGCATCCACCCATCCTGTAACCCTGCATTTCCCATGGCTAATTCACCTAGCCTGCACATCCCTGGACTCTTATGGGCAACTTAGCATGGCCAATCCACCTGACCTGTTGGATGTGGTTGCAGTGGTTCAGTCCACTGTTGGATTGGCCAGTCTGTTAAGAACATAACCTCAGGAGCCTGGAGAAGGTTGTTTGGGGGAGTCGAAAGTGCAAAGCTGCAGAGTGATGGTATGGCAGAATTAATGACAGGAATAAGAATGTTAAATTGTCCCTGTTGTTCATGCCAGAACTTATCACCTTCCCAGGTACAGTGTGTTCCGGTTATTCCGAAGCAGTATGTTTTGATGGTGAGTTCACTCCGAAGGCGCAAGGGATGAAATAACCAGCAAATGGCAAAAAGCAACATGCTCTCTGCTCGTGTGCCAGCTCTGGCATTCAGTTGGACAAAATAAAAAATGAATTCCAGACACAGGAGGAACAAATCCCAGTTCTCCCCCTCTCAGACTTTGACTCTGGACATAACAGAATGAGGCTGGGAAAGATATCGCTGAGCATTGAGAAGGTGGAGGAATGTAGAGAAGCAAATTCCTTTTTGTAAAAAAAAAGCAAGTCTGTTTCACATATAATATAAAACAAGACCAACAAGACTTTTTATATAACACAGAATATGAACAAACTTCTTAGAGACGGAAAAAAACCCATCTATTCACATTTCCAAAAGAATAAAATGTCCATGTCTGAAGGATATTTAAAAAAATAAATTAGAAATCAATGGAGTTTAATTAACACAGAAGTGAGATTACTGTTAACCTCCATGTATGTGGAGGGACATCACTCCATACAGTCACTACATCATTTACCATTTACAAGTTAGACATTTGCATTGTGATTAACATCAAGCTACTTAGCTACTAAGTGCAAAGTCTTGGTGAGTGGAATCGTCTAATCCTATCTCCTCTTGATTTGAAAACAGTCAACTGTTTGTTAGACATAACTTACAGCCTATTTTTGATCGCTATGAACACTATGTACGAGACTACAACAGGCAAGAGAAACTCCGAGGCAGCTTACCTATGAGAAAGAATGCTTGTTTTGTGGAATACCATCTTTTGGTAGTTTCTCACCTCCCCCCATACATATGAGAATGGCAATGTAATGGCTAATGGACATTATAATGTTATATTGGAGGACGATCTACAAGATAGCCTGGGTCAATAATACAGATGCACATGAGCTCAAATTCTCTTGTGACAGAGGTTGAATGAATTCTTCTTAATATAGAATAGAGACGGTTTCTATTAACTATATCATGAATTATTTTAAAAGTCCAGTTGGGTCACTGATGTCCATTGGAGAAGGAAACCTGCTGTTTTTAACCAGTTTGGCCTCTACGTAACTCCAGTCCTACACCCATCTGGGTCAACTGCCTGAAGCGGCACAGCAAGCCACTTAGTGGTGTCAAGCTGTTTCTCAAGAGGTTGTGCTCCCACCACCTTGCTAGGGCAGATCATGACTGGCAAGAAATTTTGGGCACACCAGAAATCCCCGATTTGGACAATGAATTAAAATAAATGCGTTTTTCTTCCCTTGAGAGCTCAAAACATCTCCTGTAAATCGCTTCATTATACAGGCAGGACTCCGGTTGGTAAAAGCAATGACTAGAGTGGAACCCAGGCCTTCTGATCAAAGTGATCCCACCCACCCCACCCCCACAGATACTGGCCAAGTCTGTGGGGTTTAGTTGATTTCATTTGGAGTGGTATTTGGAACCCTCGGCTGCTGTGTCCAAGCCTTCTTGTGAGAACATAATAAAAGTCCAGATTCAAAAAAAAATCTTTCAGCTCAATCTGCCCACTATCCTTTGCTGTCCCACTGAATCCTACATCCCCTCACTTTCTTACTGAAGCTATGTTTTAAATTCAAACTTTTTAAAAACATTTCTTCTGCATATTTATTAACTGACTTGGTGAACAAACACTTCCTGGTCTCCTTGTGAATTCTCTTACATTCAACTGAAGTCAAATTTACACTTTCTGACCCTAAGTTTAAAATGATGGTTTCCTTCGCTTGAACTGTTTGATATTGCAATAATCTCAGCAAGGATCCAACCCCCACCCCACCCTTATCTTCTCTCTTTCTGGACCATCCAATTCAAGTTTCTCCAAATTCAATGATTCCAGACTCCTCATCTTCTCTAATGAACATCAGTGGTTTGATGCCAAGGTGACTAAATTTGATCAGCTTTAACTGGCTTGACGAACACCAAGGATAGCCCCAGATATTTGTTCTGTACAGTCTCTATTATATAGTCACACAATTTTACAGCACAGATGGAGATCTTCCATTGTGCTAGTCTTTGAAAGTTCCAATTCACTTCATCTACTCTTTTCACTTGGATCTGAATGTTTTCCCTTTTAATACAAGTCCAGTTGCCCAAAATTACTCTGATGAAGGGTCTAGGCCCGAAACGTCAGCTTTTGTGCTCCTGAGATGCTGCTTGGCCTGCTGTGTTCATCCAGCCTCACATTTTATTATCTTAGCCCAAAATTACTATTGAATCTACACCCACCACATCCTTCAAGCAGCACAGCCCAGATCAGTACACCTCTTAACGTTAAAACAAAATTATTTCCTCCTCCTCTCCCTTGGTTCTTTTGCTAATTGCCCAAACTACAAACAAAAAGATTTAGCACTGTGAACACCCTATTAAAAATAGCCCTTGAAGGAGATAAATGCCAGCTTCTCTTCCTTCCAGTCATTTTGTTAATTGCTGCATTAGAGATTTTACATGAGATATCAGTGGATATGATGTTGGGTGATTTTAACAATGGGCAGATTCAGACACAGGTCACAAATCGTCAATGAGTCTCCAATCAGCAAGGTTTCCCTATTGCAAACTGAATTCAGGCAATTATGTATTTACATGGTCCAATACAATCTCATCAGTTTAGTTGCTCAGATTCTTTGGCACCCTGCCTGACACTGGAATCTTTATGGGGGCAGAAGTGCCACGTAAAGCATTAAAGATTACTGTTGTATAGGTCTGTCACCAGAAGCCACAGAACACGTTAGTAATACAATCAGAGAGGAAGCTGTACCATCAATCCCTCCTCCATCCTTCCAACCCTCCTCCTCTGTCTTCCTGATATCGGCTGCAGGGAGTTGTTTGAATTTTCACACAGGAATGGTCAACTGGGTCAGGAACCGAAGCTCCTGGACCATGTAGGAGTTACCATCAGGGGAACTGTATCCCAGAAGGAAGTAGTACCTATGGGACCCCATCTCAGTAAGAATCACTCCAGTTGGACCATGCCCCAGCAGAAGTCATCAACTGTGAAGGCGAGCGGGGATGGGGGGGGGACACATCTTATCCACTGTCCCAGATCTTTACTGAGGTTCTGTTGTCAATCACAGACCTGAGCAGGTTTGATGATTTGTGTAGGTTTGTTTGAATGCTGGTGTCCGAGTACATGAACATTTATGGGAACTTCTATAATTTGTAGCAGCCCTAGCATTGTTGACAGATGTAAAAGAAATGCCCTTGCCCTGCATTCCCACCCTCTCCAGAAATGGGTTGCTGAATGATCTCTTTTAACTGCTACACATGCTCCGTCCGCAACTCGCTTCTTCCCTGGGCCTTTGCTTGTTTATACAAATGTTATGTGTCTTAACTTCTTCCATTTCTGACAAAACAGCAGCAACCTGGAACATTAACTCTGTTCCTCTTTTCACAGATACTGTCAAAGCTGCTGAGGTTTCACAGCACTTTCTGTTTTTAGCTCAGATCTCCAGCATCTGCAGTCCTTTGCCTGTCTGTTGATCCACACATCCTGCTCTAATGCTTTTTGCTTGAGGCTCCAAGGTCAATTTTGTGCTTATCAGTCTTAAAACAAGCTTGATTGAGAGTTGAAAATGACATTTTCTTTAGAACACAGCAGTCAGGTGGGAGTCAGCTCAGGCTGAATACTCTGCAACACTATCCATTCTGGAGTCCTGTAGCCCCACTGTGATAAAAATTGGTCTCTCTCTCTTTCTCTTTAGACACTTGCCTGTCTGTTGGATTCCCTGGGAATGTTTTTTGTCAGCTCAGCACTGAGTTACAGAAACAGATTTGTACTACCATATTCCTTCCTGTTGACAAAGTCCAATGCATCCAAGCCTGAAAGTAACTCCAGAGACTCACCTAAAGATCCGCAAAATTGAGAATACTACCCTCTTACTCTCTATAGGCTGATGGTTTGACCCATAAAGGACCTCCATCAAGAGAGACAAAAGCTAAATGTGCCGTCCAATGTGAAAACCATACATAGAAAGCAGAATGTTCTGCTGATGCCTGTATGTACTGAGCTACTGTCAAGTGACCCTGGTGGAAACCCACATTTTGCACCACATGGCCTTAAAGAAGGATGTTACCTTCCACTTTTTGTATATCCAACTGCACGTATCACACAGGCCACATCAGCCTCACTTATTATCTTCCTTCACCAATATGGCAGACACTGCACATGCTTCTTGTCATGATCAATGCTTGATCTTATTCCACCATCGGCCCCGTGTGTAAACTCAGATTTGTGGCCTTTCTGGTTCAGACAGATGAAGGCAGGGCCGACAACAACGGGGCAGGAAAGCATCAGCCAGGGTTCCGCAGAGCATACTGTAGGCGTTAACGTAGCTCCCCCTGGTTGATGCTGGAGGTTCTGCTGATTGCCTCCACTGGGGATTGGCAGTAGACTTTAGTGTCCCCTGCCAACCTACAGACAAAGTCAAAGCAGGGAGGGCACTTCTGCAATGAAGGGTGGTGACCCTGTTACATGACAGCTCATGGATCTGTGTGTGGTCTGAGGGTGGGTGATAGTGAGCTGAACTTGAAATGGCACATGTGCAGAAATTGTTCCTGGTTGTGAACTGTAGAGATGGGCATTCGCACAAGTATGCCACAGGATGCTGGGAGACAGCATGAAAACACGCAGTATGCATTGCTAATCCTATGGGATTATTCTGGCATTTCCAGGATTAATCTTCAGGTCTGAGGAGATCCAGGAAGCAGAAATGTTAGTTGAATTATGAAAATAAATTGTTCATTCTCAACTGAGGTGGGAAGGAGGCGTGGTCTCAGGGCTCTTTTGCGAGGGATGGGCTGTTAACAGCAGAAGGCCGTAAGATCAAATTTCCAGGAATATTTACAACTAGGGTGGCAATCCTTCATGCAATAGATTTCTCCTTAAATCTACTGAATGACACCCAGAATGAAAGCAGGAGTCGTGATGAACAGCTCTGCGCTGCTCAGGGAGATCCCTGTCTGATTATCTCTCCTCTTTTTAAAGACACTCCTCAAAACCTCTCTCTCTCTCTGTCTTTGAGCAAGTTTTTGCCAACCAGTCCTAGCATTGCTCTTCTACAGTAGTGTCAAATATTATCTGTTTACATTACTGTTTAACATAGTAAAAACACCTCACAGTGTTTGCGATGACTATCGAGAGACAGAAATACTGAGTCAGTACTGTGACCTTGTTGTGGTACAAAGCGATTATCATTAGGAATCATGCTAATGGTGTGTGGTGGTAAAGGGGAAGGAGTGAGAAGCACCTCTGTGTTGGCTCACAGATGAAAAATCAAATGAAATATTTTTATATCAGTCACTTCAGATGTGTTAAGACACATCTCCTGACATACAGGTAGTCACACCACCACTACACTACAAGAAACCCCTCTGAAAAATCATAAGCTGAGAGAAAACAGTTTTCTCAAACAGCGTAAGATGTCTTTTACAAAATGACATTTCCACCTGCAGTTTACTAGTATGTTCTTCAATTGGTAGCAGCTAACAACTTAGAAACTGGACAGCGCCATTCAAAATCATTCAATCTATTCCATTAGATCACCACTGATTTGTATTTTAACTTCTGCAACTTGCCTTGATTCCGTAACACAAGCTGACAAAAGTCTGTCCCTCTCCATGTGAATTTTATTTGCTCCCATTATCCATAAACTTTTGTGAGGGAGGGAGTTCCAGGTTTCTGTTTGTCTTTGTGCGACAACTTGACTGTAAATCTGACAACAGTCAAGAGCTCAGTGCATCACAGGACAAATCTGCCTGCTTAACTGGCACCCCATCCAGCAAGCTTGAACTTTCACTCTCTGCACCACCGATGCTGAGCAGTAGCACTGTGTACCACCTACGGAATGTACAGCAGCAACTCACCAAGACTTCTTTTTACCTGATACATGGGGACACCACCATCTGAAAGTGCTCCTCCTTCGCTGTCATTGGGTCAAACCCTGGAATTCCCTCCCTAATGGCATTGTGGGTCTGTTTACAGCACGTGATCTCAAAAAAGGCAGCTCACTACCACCTTCACCAAGGCAATAAATTCTGGCCAAACCAGTGACGCCCAAATCTCATGGCAGAATAATTCTTTTTTAATAAATGCTTTCCAAATACTCTAAAAAGTTATAATTGAGTGTTTACAACATATCACTGTCACATCCTGTGCTACTGAAGCCAGATGTGGTCAGTGCAGTGGTCAACAAATCTCATAAACCTGGAATAATGGTGCTGAGGTACCCAAGTTCGGCAGTACTCTTGGCCTCAATGTCCCTCAGCTAGTAGGTGGTGGTTAGGGCATCATGAGCAGCACTACTGCCCATCCAGCCACACACACACACACACACAATGGATAAACACACGTGCTGATTACACAACAGTCTCCACAGTCAAACTGTCTATACTAATTCACTCGCTGTCCAGGAAGAGAGCTGAATGAGATAGTGGAGGACCAGCACTCGCTCCCAACATGGGTCAACTCTTGGGAACAAACGCCCACAAAAAAAGAACACAGTCGCATAGCCATCCCAGCTTGAATAGAGAAACACAGACCGGGGGACACTTCTTTGTCCCACATTCGTAATGTGGGGAAAAAAGATCAGTGACCAGCTAAAGTTCACTTTCCATCCATCCACTTCAAAATTTGCCACCCTGTAGTCTTTACACATTTAGTGTGAACAGTGTTTGCAATGTAAATTTGTTGTTTCAATACTGAATTGGTGGGGGAGGAATGTGTATTGAAGATACCCTGTTACCTTTCACCTTTGAGGGTACTTTTCCCCACACTGGGCACTCGCAACAGCTAGGGTTAGCCATAAAGAAATTATCAATCCACATCCCATCCCCCAAAATAGCACACCCTCCCACTCCAGCATATACCGAACCATAATGACAATGTGTATTTGTCAAGTGAGATGATGGGATTTCAAATGTCACGTAGTCCCTTTGCCTGTTTTAGTAACACTTTGTACATCGAAAACATCTTCTTACAAAAAGAATACTACATTGATTAATTCACAAAAGGTAGGATAAGTTAAACTACATATTTTAACCACAGACTCTGCCTAATTTCCATATTATTGTTATGCTGCATTGAGTAACAACTGCATTATTTATTAATTATTGAACTGTAATACTGTGCTACAATATTTATACTTCGCCTCCGCTCACTGAAGCAGCAGCAGGACCGAGGTTTTATTTGTCCTCCTCTATGTACATACACGTCGATCCCAGGTGCAGGACGAGTTTGACCTGCAGCATGAAACCTGAACAGTCGGACGAGTGGGCCCCCCACAGGGCAAAAAAGGCCTAACTCCAGGCCTACGCGGCTAACCTTCTTCAGTCACGGCTCAACAGCAAGCCGCGACAATGCATCCTCCTTTTCTTTTTACTCCTCCTCCTCTGCTCTCCCCTTTTTTCTTTTCCTTGTGTCTGCCCTTCACTCACATGAAGACAATCCCCTGGTATTGCTTGGTTGGCAGCTCGCCTGAGCTCACGGAAGAAAGGGTTGGTGTCCCAAGTCACCCTGAAATGGAGTCCTTTTCTTTATATTTATATATCTATTTTTGTGTGGATATATTTTCCAGTGCTGACTTGTTGCTATGGGCAACCCCCGTTTCACTAGGAGAAATAACTGCTGCATGTTTACTTCAAGTATATATATCTTTTTCTTATTTTTTTAAAAAAAGGAAGGGAATAAAGCAGTTCTAATCTTGGAAGGCTTCCTTCCTGTATCCAGGTGGCATTCCAGACTGGATGTTAGGCCCAAGACCCTCCCAGCCAAGTAGGCCAAAGCTGCCTCCTCTGTCATGGGTGTGTGAGAGAGAGAGAGAGAGAGAGAAGCCAGGCCGGCTCAGGTCACATGGTGCCCGACTTGTCTGATGCGCCGTTAGGAAACACCTTCTCAGTGGGGGTGAGGGCCGGGCTGCCTAACCCGGAGCTGCTGCCGCTGCTGCTGGAGCGGTGCTGGATCACAGGCCTGGCGGGCCTCGTGGGCGGGGGCCGGAGCTGCGAGCCTGCCAGCCTGGCCGACAGGGCCGGCTTGAAGGTGGTCATCATCTCGCTGGATGAGCTGGAGCTGCGCCTCATGGCGGCGTCGGGGTCACGGATAACGATGGTGTGGAGTGGGCTGGCTGGCTCAGAGTTGATGGCACCTGGCTGCGGGTTCTTCATCTGCTCCAGGGTGTCGAGCACCACATCGGGGGCTTGCTTCACTGTGTTCTGCCTCTCCAGCTCGCGCAGCTCGTTGAGCGCGGTGCTCATGGTCTTCTCAATGTCCTGGGCCAGAAACAAAACTGAAAATTATTCTTCAGTAGCAGCGCCAAGAGAAAGAAAAACAAAGACGAAAAATAAACAAAACATTCCCAAGTCCTGGAAAACGTTTGAAAAGAAAAAGCTCCTTTTTTGTTCCCCCACAAAAATAAATTTTATTGCAAATCTTTTGGTTACAGGAAGTTTATCGAGCAGTTACATTTATTGAGTACAGAATATACAGGATAAGGTACATGATAACATGCAATAACCAGTGTACCTTGTAGAGAGGCCTCCACCAGCAATGCACCGACCACCACTACCCCCAGCCCACCCCTGCGAAGCTGATTCCAGGGAGTGATAACAGTGTTGGGATGGTTCAAAGGCTGCCAACCCTTCACGAGTTTTTAAAACAATGAAAGGTTAATGTCCTGGCTGCTGATAAGAACACTTCTAGGGGAGGGGAATCATGAAGCTGTTCTATAGTGTTTCTTTTTTAAAACGGTTTCTGTTATAAATGGGGAGAAAAGGCTGTTTGATCAACAGTGAATGAACGATTCCTAAATCAGGTGACCTAGAATCTGTATCAACTCGGGAATCTATTCTACACTGCGCAGGTAGGAAGAGCACTCAGAATCTCAATGGGTTAAGCCCTCGAAGGTGGCTACGTGGAGAGAAGGGGATAATTGGAGGTGGATGGCTGAATGGATGAGATGGAAGGTTGAGAAACATATCCAGTTGTCAAGACGTGCTGTGATACTTTACCCACAGACTCAACACCTGGTGGATTTTGGTTACAGTGCTGTGGGGCACAGTGACTGGTCAGACAAGAGTGAGAGCATGAACGTACCTCTCCTGTGGTTCTGAGGTAATGCTGGGAATTTTTGGACTTTGTGTCCTCTCTCTGGCCCACACTGTGCTGTTCTGGTTGGATTTTGGCTACAGTACCTCAGCCAACACTAACCATTGGCTGGAACCCTAACCAACACCTCAGTTAGCTGCCTTTGGAAGGCAGGAGCATAATCATATTTGGGTCTAGGGAGGATCAGGAAGAGGAGTGCTGGGTCTGGTTCAACCTGCTGACAAGTTTCATTCCACATGTGCCAGTCCTTACACACATTAACGTACTCTTCTTGGGTCAACTGTTTGCTCGGCCTGGCTGTGGCACATGTTGGGGTCTGGCCTTGCTTTGCCGCAATAGGTTGGCGATGTCTGACAATCCTAAAGGATGCAATGGACTGCCCTGTCTTCCACAGCCTTTAGTTCGCGAAAGTGCATTACATTTTTGTACAGGACCCATGTCTAAAAGCCATCAGTTGTCTCTCAAAACTTCTCACTGCTCCCCTAAGCATCGTGTTCCATTCACGTGATGGTTGGTTCTGATCCCTTTTCATTCAGGAGAGCCTGTAATAGTAATATTGAGAATTTAAGGGGTGGCCAGAAGGCACTAATGTAATGTACCTAATGACTGATGAGTTAATACCCCATCTGATGTGTCGTTAATGTTAACTGAATCTGGCTCAGTTACTCGAGGTAGCATACCCACACGCTTTTGCGTGTAATCTGGTAAACAACTGCGGGCGTAAAGGTTGTTCATTACCTTCCTGAATTGTGCAGATACCAATCAATATACAAGTAAAAATCCCCTATTAATACCAAACTGCCTTTGCTCCATTAAGCACCTGCTTAATTTCAGAACTTACACAGTCCACTGCCGCACAGCTGCTACCAAGAGCTCCATGCACATTGATGGCTATTGTCTTAAAATCCTTTACCACTTCTTAATTTGATACATAAAAAGTCTATCCCTGTCCATGTTGTCCCATCAAATACTGGTACAGAACCGGTTAGACAAAGAATAAAAGCTCTCTTCTACACAGTCCATGAAGTGATCTCAGAACCGATACAAAGGTTGAATACAGGTAAATGTTCCCCTACCTCATCCCATAAAACACTTCCAAGGAGAGTTTTGCAAGCTCATGCAGAGTGAAGATTCCTTTACACTGCCTGTCAAATACTCCCAGGTCAACTACTGCAAGGTTAGGTGGAAAGTAAAGATCCCGGTTTTGTGCCCCAACAAGCACTCATGGGTCAGGTACAGAGCGGGTTAAATACAGATGATAGTTCCTTCACCGTTAAAAGATCCAAAATTGAACAGAACATGGATGCAGAGTAAATAACCCTCTGTACTGCATAATCCAACACATCCAGGTCAATAGCATGTTTAATACACAGTACAGCTCCCTCTAAAGATGTCCTATCAAACATTCAGGCAAGCTATGAAATGGGTTAGTTAAAGAGTAAAGCTCCAAGCTCCATTTGAATTATCTCATGACATGCTTCCAAAGAAAGAACTGCCATGCTAGATAGAGTAAAGCTCCTTTTACACAGTCCCATTGGACAGGAACAGCATGGGCTAGTTACAGAAAACGGTTAGATCTACATCGTGCCACATCAAGTACTCCAATGTCAAGTAAAGCAAGGAAAAATACGGAGGAAGGCTTTTTTGTATCGATCCAGAGTATCCACTGTGCCATGGCTCTTTCTAACACCCACTGGCCCTGGATTCTCAGACTGGGTTCACTATCCCGTGACGATCAGGGCAGCTTTGTGTGACAGGGCAATCCCAAATAAACGTCAGGCAGACCCCTATCGCCCGAGGATAGCCCTGGGATGTTTCTATGATAATTTACCATTCCCTGTAGCCTCTCAGCTCAGCCAGGGAGATCTCATTACCTCAGCCAGTGCTTCCGTCTCCAGGGCCTTGTGATCTCCGAGACTGCTGTGACGGGTGGACGTGGACGTCTGCCTCATGAGTTGGCCATCTCCAAGGTTCTTCCTGTCTGGGTAATTGATGCTGCCGGCACTCCCAAAGGTGGCCAGGCGCCTCTTCTCCGGGCTCTCCATCCTGCCCCGGTTGACAGTGATCTTGTGGGGGCTGCTGGGGCATGCTGCAGCCCGGGGAGGTGTGTCGATGCCCGGCCCTGACCCTCTGACTGGACTGTGAGCGTCCCCACCGCTGCGACGCCGCTGAATTGCAGCGCCATCGGACCTCAGCCGTACCCTGAAAGAAATACAGGTATCGACATTCATTTGGCAACTTTGACAAATCCAGAACATCCTTCCACAGCTAAAATTGGAACGTTGGAAATACGAGCAGAAATTCGTGAAAAGCAAACTCTCTCAAACAGTAATTTGCTTACCATAAAAGGTGCTCAGAGGGATAAATACTTCTCCAGGACAGCACAACACAACACCTCCTCTGTCACTTTCTTCAAAAGAAAGATCTTTTACATTCCCTCGAGAATGTAAAACACAGCACCGGTTCTAAAACCGTACCAGAAAGGTCATGACAGTACAGCACACCCTCAGCCCTGCACAGGAGAATCAGTCTAGATTCTGTGGTCTGGTATCTGGGATCCAGCTTGAACCCGCAACCATCTCACTCAGAGTTATCCTCTGAGGCACTGCTTACACTGGATTGACTCAAGACCCTGGGATGAAGGGATTAGTCAGTCACTGGCTATCGATGCAGCAACAACCTCTGATAATATCGAAGTCTAATTTATTGGAGCGTGGTCACTTTCCCTGCTGCAATTAGCACCTCACCCAAAAGACTATTATTTGTGTGCCAATCAGCAATGAGTGCTGGCCAGCTATTTAATTCTGTACGCGGCACTGTGGATTAGCCAGATCCTATTGGTACACAATATCACTGAATCAGGAGAATTGGGTGTTTTTCCTACAATGGCCAAGAGGCACAGAGGCTATCTTTGGTGCTTTACAGCCAATCTAAGGATCCAAGCTTGCTTCATGGAGCTTTTACTATCATACAGAGAAAGTGCTTATTCACTGTGGCGTTTGTGGGAGCCACCACCACACATTTATCATTGTTCTTCACATTTGGACAGATACATGAAGAGGAAAGGTTTAGAAGGAATATAGGCCAAACACAGGCAAATGTGGCCAGTTTATTTTGGGAAACTTGGTCAACATATACGAGTTGGAGCGAAGGGTTGGTTCTCCATGCTGTATGGCTCTATGACAAACGTCACGTTGAGAATGTTGAGTTCCACTGCCTCTCCACACTACTCCGTTAATTGTCCCCTCTTTCTATCAGGCAGACCACATTTGAAACCATTTATTGAACACGCACAACTATTTTACCCAAGGAAAGGAAGCCCATACCTGCCCAGGATCCCACCAAAGGAAAACTCTGGCAAGTGGTCAGACGGGGACTGGAGGTCATTCTTTGAAGAGGCTTTGTCATCCAGAAGTGGGCCACTGCTGGCCTCACTGTCCGCCTTCTGGCTCAAGCTGTCCGAGAAGGCATCGTCCCTGAAGACAGAAGGCAAAGGTCATTTACTGCTCGACTTGAAGCGAAAAATAATACACACAATTATACAGTGTCTTCCTTGACATTTCAAAGCCCTTGACAGGGAAGAGTTTATCTCTTAGCTCAAATTTTCTCACAGCAAATTCCCAAAAACAGCAAAGTGACAATGAATTTGTTTTGGGATCTTTGATTGGGACAAAGGGAGCCTCAGTTTAATGTCTTATCTGAAGATGACACCTCCAATAGTTGCCGCACTCCTTCAGTACTACACTGAGATTCAACCTAGATTTTTCTGCTTAGGGCTCTGGTGTGGTCTTCAAATCCACAATGTTCTGACTTCGAGGTGGGGGTACTACCCGTTGAACCAGAGCTTGCTCACATGCTAATGATAATATAATAATGGCCACTTACTGCTTTACTTGAAGGGCTGAACAACCATACAGCTATTTGGCATCATTTAAGATTGATCACAGAGAAGTGTAGAATGCAACAGAGAACAGGTTGGGGAGTGGGGGGGCAGGGAAGATCCAATGTCAAAATACAACTGGGGGATTCATTACCTCTTTGTGCAGTATACCTGAGGTATTATGACATGTTTTGGACCACACAGGCACCATACATTACCTCAGTTACTTGACGCCACAACATGTAATGTCCTGATATGAAGGTATCACCCTCACCTTCAGTCACTGTCTGTATAATGGGAAGTGTAGTCAGTCAGTTATGAAATGTACAGTAACATCACTAAGTACAGGATACCGACTGTGTAAGTTTGTATAGTTACATAAATATTATTGCAAAAGAAGCTCATGATATCTATCTTAAAAATGACTTGAGTCTACGTAGTATTTGCTAAGAAGGTCAGAATGGATAGCAAAACATAATGGCATTCTGCTGGGAGTAGCTGGACACTATAAGCTAGTTGTGACAGTCATTTATTGGCTGTAAGTGAGCACTAAAAGATAATTATTGGTAGCTATCATCAGTTGTCTCTCACCAGTATGTACAATTGTCCACCTATGACATTCTATGTCATTGGTCATGGGTTTTTGGTAGCAAGTAGCTGCTACAGACTGAAAAGGTGACATTTTCCTCGCAATTGTCCATCAATCTGTCGGAGTTTAGAGCTGAAGTTACAACTACAACCAAAAGGCACAAACCTGTACTGAAGCAGCAATTTCTCTACCTTACTCGCTAAGAAAACAGAACACGAGAGATCATCGCTGATTCAATTTGCAAATATAAATACCATCTTAAGCGGTCCTGAAAGGCCAACACAGAAACACCCCTAGAAAAAAATGCAGCTTAAAAACACACAAAAAAGATGGTTTTCTACATTAAAAAGGCTTACCAGTGTACAGACGTCAGTTGAAAATCACATGGAAATAAAAAAAAGCCCTCTTAACCTCCCCTTTTATGGTGCGAATGCCACCTACAGATACAAACCTATTACTACAGGCCTGCACCTCTAAAATGGGCAACATGCAATATAAAACAAAGTAGAGAAGTCACCAAAAATAGAGAAAAGCATGACACTGCAATACAGATTCTTACACTGGCATTTTAGAGCAAGAAGATGAAAACTAAACACACAACTGTAGATTGAATCGAATGATTTACTGTCACTTGTATATAACAAATAAATAATGAAAAGTGTAATATGTTGTACTTTGGCACCAATTTTACTTACAGAAGATATTAAGATACGAGACTGAAATTAAGATAGAAGAACTTAAATGTGAGCTAAAACAGAGTTCATCTTCTTCCTTTCTTGTGCTCTGCTCAACATTGTGTGTGTGTGTGTGTGTGTGTGTGTGTGTGTGTGTGGGGGGGGGGAGGAGGAGGAGGGTGGGGGTTTCCACAACAGGTCCAGGCCCACCAACACCCCTACATCAAAGTCCATTCCAGGAGCATCAGCTCAGACTGACCGCATGGCCGCAGCTTGAGGACCATTCTGACACCGACTGCAGATGCTGCCTTCTCTGCCATTACCGTGGTGCCCAATCTGCCATTGATTTGACCCCACCAGCGCCGGACCTAACCAATGTCGAAGTCGCCTATTCTCAGGCACCATCTTGTGGCGCTGGGCCTACCTTGCAGGTGTCACCTCCGCTGGTGCTGATGCCAGGTCCCAGGCTCAGCCCTCCATCAAATCCTCTCCTGCCATCTTTTACCAAGGGTCTGCGCTGGGCCCAGCCACCATCATTGTTGCTGTCGCCGTGACTGAGCTCTTCACAGGGTGCGAGTACAAGAAGAAAAAAAGCAAGACAAGAAAACAAAGAAAAGAAACAAAAAGTGCACAAGCGGACGAGCCCTACTCCGCTGCCATCTTACCAGAACCAGACTGGCATTCCAGTAACATTCTGTCAGAACTTTAGCTATTTAAAGAAAGCATCAATCTTCATGGATCAGTAGACATCTGACAAAGAAGAACGGGTAGTTAAAAGTCTTCTCACTTTGGGCACCAAAGGGCGAGAAGAATAAAATCCTCCAATATTTCTGAAGATAACCTGGAAAGATCCCGACAAAAGGTTTCGTATTTTAGCTGATCAACTTAAAGTTTGAGTTGAATGCAGAGTATCTATTGAGTTCACATCATATGCCAACAGCCAGGTGAAACAATCGAGTAATATGCGGGAAGGTATCAATGCAATGGCATGAAATATAATTTCACCAAAGGTGATTTAGCTGAACTCTTATGGAACTGATCACACAATTCAGACCAAACAAATCTTTACAAGAAACCAACGGAACATGCCATCGATGTGCCACTAGAATAAGGATGCAAGTTCAATGCAACTGTAGCAAGGCATGAGCACCCACAAGTGTTTGACTCTAGAACAAGTATTGCAGCCATCAACAGGTTCAGTGGAACATATTATATGATGTGTAGCTTGTCCCACCAAGACAGTGTCGTGAACTTTGCGGTATATGCAAACGAGACTTCACAAGAGGACGTTGGGCTAAAATGTGCAGGAAATCCAATCATGCAGAGAAACCCAAAAGTGTAACACGGTGCTCCACAGGAGCATGTGAAGACAAACCCAACAAGGAACAATGTTTAAGAAGTTTCCAAGGTTCCATTCATGTCATGAAAGAATGTCATCGAAATCCAAGAGGTAACCACAGTGTTACAGCTTTACAGACCTCAGTCAGACAGCAGCCATGCCACATGGATGCTGTCAGAAAAAAACGGAAACCTTTCCCTCCAACTGATTGATATTTGCCAAAAGGAATGGACAATATGCACTAAATGTCAAGATTTACACTGGTGTAAGTGCAAATATCATCCCTTACGAGGGGTTTTCAGGAAACTGGCACAAAGTGGTGCAGTCCACACACCATAAGCTAAATGCTTAGACTGGGGCTGACATGCCCTGCATTGGCATCTTCCATCTTGAATGCCAACATGGATCCTTGTTTTGCACCTGATATCTCTCTATTATCAGACAGTGTACATGGAGCTCTATTTCGTTACTATCCATGGTAACAAACCTGTCAGTTGCAACACCAAAAGATTTCAGACTGCAATATCGCTTTCATACATTTTACTCACAGCTGAACAGAGCAGCTTTAGCAAGCCAAGCCTGATGTTCAACTGCAATAACTCAAACAGCAGGGGGCCTGAACACGTGCAACAGGCTCCTGAGCTTGGACATCAGTTCTCATCTGAGGTGAGCTAGGACTCTGGTAGAATATAATCTTCAAAGGGAAGCAAGTTGTATTCCACAAGAGTTACGCCATAAGCTAGAACATATATAGAGGTCGCAGGAATGCTTAAAAAAAACCAGATAGATTGCCACATGAACCCATCTACTGGTCCAACATTAATCAGGGTATTGACCAACTACTTAACTCATATGGAACATGACAATTCCACCACCCTCAAAACTCGAGAGAGTCTGTCGTCCTGCATGTGATTCTTTCTGAGCTGTGGGGTGTGACTGTGAGAAGCATTTTCCATGCGCAAGGGCACAGCTTACATTCTGGTGACTGAGTATTTCACCAAATCTGGTTTGTGCATCAAATCAAAGATATCACTGGTGCAACAGTGACATAAACCCACTGAAGCAAACAATGTTGACATGATAAAGCAGCCAGGCTAAACCTGTGAGCAAAGGGAGACGTCAATGGGGTGGGATGCAGAGCAGTGGAAGGAGATTCAAGTGGAGCAGAAACACGATCAAAGATAGATAAGGTCGGGGGGGGGGGGGGGGGGGGGAGAGAGAAGGGGGCTGCTTCTTTACTGTAGACTCTAACTTACAATAATTGTGCAATGTCCTGTAAAACATTTTGAAGGTAGGTAATGAGACAGTGTTTCTCCTCTTTAAGAGTGTCCAGCTCCGGTTCCATTGTGTAAGATTCCATTTCCTACATCAACCATCCTGTGGCCTCCCTTGAGGTTGTTTGTCAAGTTGTGCCAAAACGTTAGCATTGGAATGGCCTAGTCGTGCTCACTTGACCAAGGACCTTTGTCGCCAGGCAAGCTTCAACCCAGCTACCTGGGCTGGATTTAGCCCCAGGAGTCAGAGACAAAAGGCGAGGGATAGAGCTTCAAATGAATTCTCATTCTTAACTTTGATCTATTCGGCCACGTCTCCAGTACTGCCACCAACAGGAATTCCCACCCCATGTGATGAAGCCTGCACTTAGTAAGGAGTTTTGAAAACAACCATATTAATTTAGGGGGTGAGGAATTAATGCAGTTGCAAAAGCGTGGGATTGGGTCTGTTGAAAGCAAGGCCAGCGCACCCCCCCAACTTTTTAATGTTACAAGCCAGGCTAAACCAATCTGTGTGTATTTAGAGGCAAGCATAAGCCGCACCCCGCCACCATGCAGACACACACTCACATGTCCTGTACCACGATGTACTGATGGGGTATCAGGCCATCCAATCCATTATGCCGTCCTTCCCACCAATCCTCGGATGCCCGGTGGTACAGCAGTAGTGACGCTCCTTTCTTAAATGACAACTCCCGGGGTGAGCGGCCGACATAGTCAAACTTAGCAATGGCTTCGATCTGCTCCATCTCTGTAAAAAGGGGAAAGACCCCGCAGCGCAGCGAGTTAGTGACTAGTTAGTGAGTTAGTGTGCAGCAAGAGACGGGATACATATCCTGAATTTTCCTTCAGTGGGGGTGGTGAGGTGATGGGGACAGGTTTAGATGGTGTCCCTTGGCGTGAGAGGTTTGCAGTTTCAATACTGTCTATTCTTTATGAAATCCTACAGGGCAAAGACAGACAATTCAGCCATGGAAAACTGTCCAATTCATCCCCTGTTCTTCCTCAGCAACACTGCAACTATTTCCTTACTTTTATCCAATTCCCTTTTGGCCATCAGAACTGAATCTGCACCCATCACTGTTCTCAGGCACTGCATTCCAGGTTGTAACCCACTGTATTTAAAACAAAAACTCATTTCCTCTTTGCTCCTGTATTTGATCAGCCGTAAATCTGCATTCTCTCTCTCTCTGGAGATGCCATGGTTCGTTATTAGCTTCAGAAAGATCGGTGTTCACTTAATCCTTTAAACGTTGGATCATAAGTGCAACAGAGATAATGAGGTCAATTCACCGAACTGTTTGTGATAATGCAGTGGCAACCTCAGCTCAGTTGTTAGCACTTCTCTCTGGGTCAGGAGGCTGTGGGTTCAAGTCCTACTCAGACTAAATTAGGGCTGGCACTCCAGTGCAGTACACAGGGGAGTGCTGCATTGTTACAGGTGCTGCATTTCAGATGATAGATCAAACCAAGGCCCTGTTACTCCCTAGTGGCAATTTAGAAGAAGCATGCAGGAGAGGGAGGGGCTATCCCTGGTGGCCAATGCTTATCTCTCTACCAGCATCAACAGGCTATTGTGGGAATGAACATAATTTGTCAAAGCTTTTCGTCTTGCACTCATTGGGTCAATCCACACAAGTGTTGGGAGAATGCCTTGACTAGTCAAACTACCTGATTTAAAATTTAAACAAAGCCTGGCAGTTAACTGTCAGTCATCTCCAACTGGTATATTCTCCATAGGAATGCCTCCACAAACAGAGTCCACTTGCCAACCAACTAGCACTGACCTCTCATATGGTACAAAGTTTGGTTTATCCCCTTGAATTCGTGTTCTTGTGAGTTGTCATGAGTACTAGATAAAAGCTTCACCATAATGTGGCTTTTTTGCAGTAATACTCCGTTTCAGTGTTAACAAATGACTAAAATGGACCATCCAGTCATGATCACATTTCTATATGTAGGGTCTTGCTGTGCATGTGTACTTAAATTTACTTAATAAAAATTTGGAAGTGAAAATTGTTCTCTGTGATGGTGACATTGAAACTGTGATGATTGTTCTAAAAACCCATCCGGTTCACCAATGGCTTTTAAGTAAGAAAATCTGCCATCCTTACATAATCTAGCACCTACATCACATGAAAGAATAAAACAAAACTATTAATTAATATGTTAACTTCAAACAATTTCGAGGAATTGAGGGCTCCGAGGATCTGGTAGAAAAGAGAAGTTGAGACCTGGGACAGATCAGCTATGATCTTACAGAATGTCAAGTCTTGAGGACCTGAATGGCCTTTTTTTTTGTTCTTGTAGTTGAATGTCAGAATACAAAACTATTTAAGGTCTCCAGTCCTTATCATCTTTCAGTAAACCCACATGAAACACACGTGTTGTGTATATATCAGGACTGCCACTACCCACTGAGCTACAGAAGAGCTCAGGGCAATGTCAGCTTGCATCTTTTTAAACTGTGGAACAGATAGAAGAGGACCAGCAGTTTATTTCTATTCCTATAATTATGAAACAAAGTGTAAACAATCAAAATAATATCACCAAGTGCTACAGGTCAAAATCCCCTTAAAACATTTTGATGCATACATTCATTGTATAGAACAAAGCCCCGGAGACACCTGCAGATAAAATTTCAAACACTGAAGGGCGTAATGAGGTGGAGCTCTCACTAGAGGGAACCACATGCTAGCCGTGTCACTATCTTGTGTTCCACAACCTCAGAACCTCACACTGCGCTTTACTGCCAATGCACTATTTCTGAAGCATAGTACCGTCGTAATGTGGGAATGGCAGCAACCAATTTACGTGCACAAGCTCCCACGAACTGCAAAGTGAGAAAGACTCGCCAATCTGTTTCAGTGATATCAGTCAAGAGATAAATACTGGCTAAGGTATTCAGGAGACCCCCCCTCTCTTCAGAGAAATGGCACAGGATCTCTGATCTTCTCCTGAATTAGTAAGTGGGCCTTAGTTTAGCACTTCATCAGACATTAAGCGTGTTGGAGGGAGCGTGACTGTGTGGAGAGCGGGGTTTTCAACAATCCACAAGTTAGAATCTCTAGTCCTTTCAGGGCAAATTGTGAAAATATTTCCTGCGCAATGTTGGGTACTCTATAAATCTGGTACCACCTGCAGAACTGACATCAGAAAATCAATGTAAAATCTATTGGTATCCAACAGATTTCAATAACATTGAGAGGTCTGTGGTCATCCACGTTGGGGTGAAGACAGGCAAAGTTGGTCTGCTTTCTTAAATCAAGTCGATCAGGGTTTGAGGAGCCGTGCAGAGAGATCATGATATCCTTGCGCACACATCACTAAAAGAGACGGGGATAAGAAATAGCCAAGGAGGATCGTGGAATGTTGGTCTTTAACTCCAGGGAAGTAAAATACATTTGGGAGGAAGTGACCGTTCAGTCAAGTGCTTGGAACTGAGCCCATGTGGAGTACTGTTCTTAGCTTCTGACATCATACATCCAAACTGATGCAACAGTCTTTGAGAAGATGCAGAGCAGATTAGTCAGAATGATACCAGGAAGTAAAGAGTTAAATAACAATTGCAGGTTGTATAAACTTGGCTTGCATCCTATTTTCTAATTGCGGTGATTGGTGCAGCAAAAGGAATGGCAAAGGCAGATGGGGCAAGAATTGGGAACATAATAAAAGGGACCCAATAAAATTGGAGTCAAGCTATTTAGGATTCGAACCAGGAAGTAATTTTCTAACCCATGGGCAATGGAAACTTAGAACTTTCTCCTCCTAAAGGCTTAACACCCAAGGTTCATGACTTAAAGTTGATAGATTAATTACGGAAGCAATAAAGGTGGGAGCTAAAGGGATTTGGAGTGCAGTTCAGTGTGGATATTACGGATCTGGCTGGCTGAATAAACAGCTGGGAATGAAATCTGGCCGATCGTATTCCCTGTGCTAGAGTCTCAACGCTCTCAGCGCATTTAGAGATTATTATAAACATGTCTAGCATTATCCGTGTAGTAGTAAATAGAAAGACTGAAGTGTGACTGAAAGACGAGAGTCTAACCATATTTAATTCTCTCTGGTGACTGTCGACCATGACTGCACGTGGGAGAACAGCTGGCCATTAAGTGTTACTGGAGTAGAAATCTGACTAAATGCCCAAGTTAAATTACTGGAGCTGCCTTGGCCATCCGGCCTGGCAGCTCTGAGAGAAGAGAAGCAGAGACTACCTCTGCCTCTAACCTGATGTGCATTGCCAGTCCTGACTGTTGGAAACAGAACGGCCATGTTGCTACTCACCATCATCGCTGGTGTGTGGTTCAGTGCCATTGTCATGGTCCACCTCATCAATGGTACCAGGCTCACTGTGAGGACTATCACTGCAACACAGCAATAAGAGCATTAGCTGAACCATCACTGCACAATTGAGAGCTGCTGACTAATGTTTGACCGAGGGCCTTGGCTAAGGCACGTCAGACCCACTCCACAGAATGGTTTCCAATTCTCTTGGAGTTTGTGGGAATTAAAGACTCAACTCCGTGACAACTGTTGCGAGTGTCACTCAGGAGAGGAAATTTGTGGCAGCCTCTGAAAACAGTCAAGAGATCAGTCTGACTGACAATCAGGAAATGAAGCGCCATCTCAATGAAAGCAAGGTGATGGTGTGCTGTCGGATAGATATATCAGGTGACCAGTGGTGGAAATGTGGCAGTGGAGCCTTCTGCACTAATTCCAGGCTAAACGCCGTCCTGCTGAATGACCAGACTGTACCGGTACACTGAGCTTCTGATTTTACTCACTGTCCTGTGTGCCTTTCATAAATCATTCACAGAACAGATGGTGGCCATTTGGTCCGGGAAATCTCTTTTGGCTCTCTATGGTACGATCCAGTCATTTCCATCTTCCCGCTCCGTCTCCATAGTCCTGCAAGTCCGCCTTTCTCACATGCCAATCCAGATTCTCGTCAAAATCCTTGACAGCCTCCACTTCCACCACCCACAGAAGCACCCAGTTCCAGGTCATTACCACTCACGTTATAAACAGTTCTTCCTTATTCCTGGTGCATCCCTTAAACCAGAGTCCCCTAGTCCCTGTACCATCAGTTTCCTTCTCTTAGATGTCATAGTCTTATACACCTCAATCAAATCTCCTCTTAATCATACTTCACTCCAGGAACAATCCCAGTCTCTCCTATTTAACCTGTAACTAAGAATATCTCATGGCTAGAACCATTCTGGTGAATCGCCTTTTAATCCTCTCAAGGATCCTCACACTCTTCCTAATATGTTATTACCAAATGCAATTGTCTAATCATGACCTGAGTAGAACTTCATAAAGTTCAGTATAGCTTATCTGCTTCAGTGTTCAATACCTTTACTTCTGAAGCTTAAGATCCCTTATGCCTTACTAATTAATCTCTCAGCATGTACTGTTATTCCCATCGGACGATGTACATTAACTCCTAGATCCCTCTGTTTCTATGCGTTTGTTTGAATGGTATAATTAAATCTAAATTATCTTTCTCTATCCTTTCTGCGTCACCTCACACTTCTCTGTATTAGATCCTACCTGTCACTGAAAATGTCCAATCTGCCAGGCCATCCAGTTCCAAGCAATTATAGCTGGGTGGGGGGATACTACAGTGTGGGCAGTCACCACACCCAAACACTCTGAGACAAGAATATCACAAGCCTAATGCCACAAACCCTCTGCTCAGTTTCACCTTAGCTGCTTCCATCTGGGGCAACATTTGGATGCAACAGTTGGCGCATGGACTTGGGACTGGCGGAATGCCCTGGCATGGTTAACAGGTGCCCCAGATGACATTGCATGTTGAGTCAAGGTTGGACCAGGACCTGTTGGGTTGCCCCCATAGGTTGATTGATGCACAGTGAGGAGTTGGTGCAGAGCAGGTAAGGGTGGGGGTGGGGGTCAGTGCTGTACTAGAACTTCATTTGTGCATTGGTATCATGGTGTGTTGTTATTAACAATCATTCCCTACCAATATTCCTCCCCTCCGGTCATACACTTCTCATACACCGGTCCTTCCAGCTCCTTGTGGCTTGGGAAGATCCCCTCATGGTTCACAATGATACTTTTGATGACCTCGTTGACGTGTGCCTGGCAGGAGACCGGGTCTTGACCGTCAGGGATTGGCATCAAGGTGGGGCCAAAGCAGATGGCCAGGTTATAGGGGTCCATCATGTTCTCATCACTGTACTGGGACAGACTGAAACACACAGACAGGGCCAAGTCATCAGCTTCATTTCCGACTGTAACCTGACTGTGCCCATCAGGGGTAACCCGTTTCTCCACCCCCTTCTGCTTCACTCGAGAAACCTCACCATCCTAGTCACTCAGACACACATCCTCACTGCGCCTTTACCCCAGACACACACACCCCCACTGTGCCCTTTACCGCAGACACACGCCCCCCGCCCTCACCATGCCCAGACACATGCCCCCCCCCACCCTCACTGCGCCCTTCACCCCTGATCCTCTCTATGTCCTTTTCCCCCGACTGCCCCACACCCTCATTGTGCCCTTTAACTTGGACTCCCCTTGCCGTCACTGCACCCTTTACCTCCTACACCCCTCTCACACAGTGCCCTTCACCCGACTCCCTCGCACCTGCAATGCACTCTTTAACCCTGACGCCCCTCACCCATACTGTGCACCATATCCCTGACCCATACCACCCACACCATGCCCTTTACCCAATCCCTCACCCACAATGCACCCTTTACTGACTCCATAAGCAGCATTCCCTTTACCCCTGCTCTCCCATCCTCACTGCACCTTTTACTGTACCGACTGCCCTCAATCCCCCTGCACATGCCGACACTCCAATCTGTGACCAACTCTGCCTTCTCAATGCTCCCACCAGACCCCTCAGTCCTGCTCATTAACCCTCGATTGGTGGGTGCGTTGGTAGGTGAGGGGGTGTTGGGTGTGTGGCTGGCATACACCAAACAGGATGTCAGAACGGGAATGTTTGCCGGGATTCCAAGTGGTTTTAAAGACAAAGCCCAGGGAGGGATAGGCAGGGGGAGTGGGAAGTGCAACAGTTAGTGCGAAGCTGGATACTTACTGGTTGAGGAAGGCAAAAAGATATCTCATCACGATGATGACTGTCCGCGAAAGGGTCACTATGATCTGCTGGAGGTGATGAGTCCTCTCAATAGCGCTCTCGATCTCTGTGTCGTGGACAAAGGAAAAGAGCTTTAGGAACATCTCATCTGTGCATCCCCAACAGCATCTGTACCAGAATGGTAGAGGTAAAATGTGCTCTGATTTCCAGCGTGTAACCCCCACAGAGTGCAGGCATCACTGACTTTGTCCAGTTCAATTCCAGTTGACGGAAATTAAACACCGAGAGCGGAGTTTTGCGGGAAACTGAGTGCGTAGCGTATTTACATTGTTGCTGAACGTCAAAGTGACTCAAATCTTCACCTACCATCTCCTCATCTCAACGTGAGCCACCATTAAATCCCAGGATGTTTGTCCAGACTTGAAGAAGTCATATTGGATTAGAAATGTTAACTTTTTATTCATTCATGGGATGTGGGCACAGCTAACTGGATCAGCATTTACCGCCCATCCCCAGTTGCCCTTGGGAAGGTGACGGTGAGCTGCCTTCTTGAATCACTGCAGCCCCCCTGCTGTAGTTACACCCACAATGCCACTGGGGAATTTTCAAGATTTTGATCCAGTGATAGAGAAGGAACGGTGATATATTTCCAAGACGGGATGGTGAGTGGCTTGGAGGGGAACCTGCAGGTAGTGGTGTTCCCATGTATCTGCTGCCCTTGCCCTACTAATTAGTAGTGGCAGTGGGTTTGGAAGGTGCTAAGGATCTTTGGTGAACTTCTGCAGTGCTTCTTGTCGATAGCACACACTGCTGCTACTGAGTGTGGGTGGCAGAGGCAGTAGATGCTTGTGGATGTGGTGCCAATCAAGCGGGCTGCTTTGCCCTGGATGGGGTCAGGCTTCTTGAGTGTTGTTGGGGCTGCACCCATCCAGGCAAGTGGGGAGTATTCCATCACACTCCTGACGTGTGCCTTGTAGATGTTGGACAGGCTTTGGGCAGTTACTCACTGCAGTGTTCCTAGCCTCTGGTGTTCTACTGTAGTTTCTGTAATTGTATGGTGAGTCCAGAAGGGTTTCTGTTCAACAGTAATCCTCAGAGTGTTAATAATGGGGGGGGTGGGGGGGTGGAATTAGTGATGCTAACACCATTGAATGTCTAAGTGAGTGGGTTCAATTCTTTCTGTTTGGAGATGGTCATTGCCTGGTATTTTTTGTGGCACAGATGTTACTTGGCACTTTTCAGGCAAAGCCAAGATATTGTCCAGAACCTGCTGCATCTGCATATGGAAACTATGTTCCTGTCTCCAGAGATGCTGGCAGATCTGCTGAATATTCCCAAAATTTTCTGTTTTTATCTCAGGAAATTACCACAGACTTTAGCCTTTTTTCTCTCCGATGTTCTGCCCTCACTTTTATGAGGCACTTTGGTTGAGTTCTGAAACTGGGGGTTAGGATGATGGTCAAACAAAGGACCTTCTGGATGAGGAATGTACAACTCACAAAATAAAATGTGCACTGCGAGGGCCAAGCCTTGGCTCAGTTGGGGTACAGTCTCAAATCATAGGGAGTGGTTGTGGCAAGTAGAGGAAAGAGATAGGGAGGGAGGGAAAGGAATAGACATAGATGCTGAAGAGTCAAAAGGAAAGCAGGAGGCTGGTAGGGAGCATTAATACTGTCATGGACTGTTGCAAGCAAACAGCTGTAAAAATTCTGCCGTTATGCCTCAAGACTGTGATTTGTGTGTACCTGAGCAATCCCTCAACAATGCAATCTACTGGAAACCTGTTACTGTACAATGGCCTTATTGTGTTGGGGCTGTGCTTGACCTATCACGCCAAAGCTCGAAGAGTTTACAAGTTGACAACACCGTACACACACACACACATGGACACAGACACACGCGTGCACAGACACACATACAGACAGACACGTGCACAGACACACACACGCATGCACTCTCTGTGCATGGACTGCATAACTTTTCATCTCCTCCTGAACAGTCTCTCACACACTTTTCAAATCCCTCCCTCATGGATTCCCGACATTAACCTCCAAATAACACCTCATGCTGTTAGCTGTCACTAGCCTATGTGTGTAATGTTTTCCTTTGTTCTAGTAGTTTTCAACCTCTAAAGCCCTTCTTCATTCTTTCATGGAGTTGTGGCTGTCACTCAGTCCTATTCACCTTGGAAGGTGGTGGTGGATAGGCGCTGCTTATTCAAACCACTGCAGTCCCCCCCATAACCATTGTACGTGCAGTCGGCAGTTTGGACAAATGCAGGTCGTCCTTCAAACTATTGTTAATGAGGGAAAACACAGTGAGATTAGGGATTGTGTCGGGGTGGGGTTCACAGTACATTTCCGCAAGAGGGGATGCAGCTAATGTGGAAAATATCCCAACAGTTTGCAAGGTCACGCTAAGATTGGCTGCAGAAGGTCCAGGGGTTACATATTCGGGTCAATCCCCACTCCAATGCCCGCCGGTAAAAGACCTGTTCAGGCACTATGCTCCCAGGGACTAGTCAGTTTCACTTAAAGGGGAAAAGAAAGACTTACATTTACATAGCACCTTTCATGACAGCCGAAAATATTTTATATCCAGTAAAGTGTTTTTGTAACGTACTGTAGCCACTGTTGTAACACGTTTAGAAAACACAGCAGCCAATCTGCACACAGCAGGGAATGCATCCAGTATTATTACTAGAATATTAATCCACAGATAGAGCTAATGCTGTGGGATATGGGTTCGAATCCTACCATGTCAGATGAAGTTTGAATTTAATAGAAAAATGGAATTATTTGTCTAATGATAGCCATGAAACGACTGCCGATTGTTGGAAAATAGCCATCTGGGTCACCGTCAATTACCAGCACAACTATCCATTTCCTTCTTCATCAAATACCTATCTAGTTTATCTTAAACATGTCTTTCTTTGCCGCTTTGGCCACTCCCTGGGATCATGAGGTCTGTGTTCAACATTGACTGAGGTATAAAGAAGAATTCTCATCTTGTGCTGATGAGGAAAGACTGCCCTCTCTCTCCCTCCCCTCCTCCCAGATGCTGATCATCCTTTGCAGATGCAGACTGAAGCCATTATCCAATCAGGCATTTACTGACTTACTGAAAGAGCTGTTCAATTAATCTGATCCCACTCCCCTCCTCCCCATCGACCTTCCTTCTCAAATATTTGCCCAAATTAGTTTGCAGAAGTTGCTCAGGGAACTGCATTCACTGTTCGCTAAGACTTTGCAGATCATAAAAACACTATTAAAGAAAGACTGTTTATGTCCTCTCTGCTTTCTCGTCAATCACTTTCAATCCGCATTCTCTCTCTCTGTTACCAAAACCTATTACCAGTCCCAGAGCTCATCTGGGTACAGAAAACTTTGTTTTAACCTGCACCTTATGAACTGGCACTCTTGATAAACCAGCAAGTATTATATACCTCAAACATCACATAGTTTACAATATTATTCCATCCAATTATTAGTCTTTTAAAAACTTTATTTACCTCAATACTTGCCGTTCATTTGAACAGCCTCTCAAAATATCAACAGTTCTTTCAATTTCGAGTCAATTTCTCCTCAAATATAGTGATTGCAACGTCTGAGTAGTCAGTTGAGGGTGTGAGTGAGAACACTCCACGTTAAGTTTTATTTAAGGCAGCGTTGCATTGTTATTTAAGTGATTTATGCTGTAAGTACATTATAACAGTGACAAGTATGTCTGGTGCATTACATTTCAATTATTTAGTGTATGTTCTTACATTGATCATGTGGACCTCTTGATCAACCAGAATATCTGACTGACTGGCACACATTCCTGGCCCTGCAGGTGCTGTATACGCACTGTCCTTGACAGTGATGAATCTTGACCCTTGGGCTGTATTCACTGGTGTTAACTGTTCCAAATGCAGTGCTAACAGTTTGTGCTACTGACGAGCTGCACCTCCACTCAATGCAGCAGTGTTATAAAGTTATGCAGGAAGTGTCAAGAGAAAACCTGATGTCCTGTACTTACTAATGGAGCAGATTAAATCCAGGAACCTCTCCTTGGGGAAGAGTGGGTTTTCCAGGCCACGGAAGTACAGCTTCAGGACGCCAGCGACTGAGTTGATGTCATGCTCGTTGCGATCATCCATGAGGGGGTCCTCACCTGGTGTGTAAAAGGAAAGAATTTATATTAATGCAGGGCCTTCAGGTTGACCGTGCCTCAAGCATTCAGGCTCCAGATGCAAATTCTAGGCCTCTGTTCCCCTGAGCTACCCAAATGAAAGAGACGGGGTAAAAGACTTGCATTTATATAGTGCTTTTCTTGACCAGCAGACAACCCGAAGCATTTTACAGCCAGTGAAGCACTTTTGTTGGTGTAGGTAATGCGGTGACCATTTTCCTTCCACAGAAAACTCCCACAAACAGCAAAGATAATGACCAGATTTTGATGTTAGAGATTGAGGGACGAATATTGTGCAGGGTAAATGCCCCCAACTCTCCTTTGAAACAATGCCATGGGATCTCTGACATCTGGGGCATCCGGCGAATGTCTCACTTCAAAGCTACTGCCAAAAAATAAATGTGTATCCTTCTGTATTCTGGATCTGTGCAGAGATGACACCAGTTCCCATGAGTATAATGGGTTTTGCTGGCCGTGCTTTAGAACGTCCATTCGTGACGTTGTGCCGAGATTTCCTTTGAGCAGCTATCCCCGAGTCCATTCCCAGACATTACAAATCAAACATAGTGAGCATCAATTATAAAAGAAAACTCTCAATAAAACTCAGGTCAACTGAAAGTGACACTGAGGTCAAGACTACGGGAGAGGACAACAACAAGGATCAACAGTAAAAACAGACAAGGTAGATATATTCTAACCAACCCGTTCGGAGGTGTTATGACACCACCTATGGAACAGGTGTGATGTGAACCCAGGCCTCTTGATCCAGAGGTAGGAACACCACCAGTGTACTAGAGCTCTCTAAAAATAGACAAGTTAAACGCAGAGGTGATGGATTTTGAGAAAAGGTGGACTGGAATTGATGGCTTTTTAAAAAATTCGTTCATGGGGATTTCTGGCTATGTCCATCCCTAACTGCGCAGAAAGTAGTTGAGAGTCAACCACATTGCTGTGGGTCTGGAGTCACATGTAGGCCAGACCAGGTAAGGATGGCAGTTTCCTTCCCTAAAGGACAATAGTGAACCAGGTGGGCTTTTCCAACAATTGTCATCATTCGACTCTTGGTTCCATATTTTTTACTGAATTCAAATTCTACCATCTGCCGTAGTGGGATTCAAACCCAGGTCTCCAGATCGTTACCTGGTTCTCTGGATTTATAGTCCAGTGACAATATCATTAGGCCATCACCTCCCCGTGGCTTATGGTTAGTATCCTCTCAGCTAAATCATGCCTGGTGTTTCAGAAGCTTCAATATTGTTTTAACGTCAGTGTGCGAGAGGAGAGGGAAAAAACTTCAGGGGCCCAGGAAGAACCAGCAGTCAATGGGTTAATGCACGAGATGTCAACAGGGAAAATCCTCATTTTGTTTCATTTCTCACTGAAATGTCTGAGGGCTTGATTCAGGTGAGCGGGTAACTGCACAATTTGTTAAAAAAAAATTTACTGACAAAATCAAACACTCATTAAAACTCTATTACGAAGTGCAGTTTCCCCTCGATGTCAGTTAATGTACTGCATGTGGAGCTTTGCTTGCAAAAGTGTTGCAGTGTCAGGAAAACAGAAGTTCTCAACATGACAACTAATGTCTGCCGTGTTTGGATTACTTTGGGATCCGATTAAATGGAGAGGCATGGGGCATGGAGAGGGGAGAATCGGGGCACGGGGTGGGGGGGGAGGAAAACAGGGAAATGGGGGCTAAGAAGGTAAAGGGGAGAGGGAAAGTGTAGAGGGGGAGGAATGGGAGGAATGGGAGGAGGAGAGGAAGTAAAAACAAGAGTGGGGACAGGAGGAAAGAAACAGGAGGACAGGGAAGAGGAGGTGAAGAATAGGAGTGGGAAATGGAGAGGGAATGGAGGAAGGCGTAATGGGGGCAGGGGGAAGAAGCAGAGGGGTGAGAGGCTTTGGTGTTTGGTGTTGTGGAACATAGAAAGAGAGAGGAGTGAAGAAAGGAGGTGAAGTGGGGAGGTCAGAGAGGAGAATGGGAATGTGAAAGGGAAAGGCATGGGGGTAGCAGGGGAGAGGAAAAGGACAGTGGTGAGGCTAAGTGTTTGGGGTACAGGGAATGATGGGACATGATGGAAGGGTTCTTAAAAAAAAAGGGGGCAGGGGGCTTAAAAGAGAGAGAGAGAAGTGGGTAATAGGAAAAGGTTTGGGAGGCCAAGAGAGGTGAAAGGAAAACATGTGGAAAGCAGGGGTGGTGGGTGAGATGGAGAGGGCGAGGCAGGGTCTGACATGGCCTGGACCGAGGCCCCAAGCAGCAGCATTGGACCAGGTGAAGAAATATCACTAACCGCTCCTCATATCAATGTAAATAATTATGTTTAAATGTTGTAAAGCTGAGAGTCAGTGGAGTATCTGGAACCCCAATGAAGAAAAGCTTTAACAGCACCAATGCCTATCTTTTACATTAATTCTCCCTCAAACTCACCTCAACCCTCCATCAAACTCACCTCTCTCAAAGGCGTTCTTGATGTCATTGACTTCACTCTGAGAGCCTGGAACACGGAAAATACCCTGCTGTTGTAGGCCTAAGAAAAAAAACACAAAAACAAACATATTCACAAACTCTTCTGTTCCAAATCCAAAATGAATGTGCCAAGTAGCAGCTTTGACCCAGTCAACTTTGTGGACAGTTGCATTAAATTAACCTCCATGATGCACAATCACTCGGCCATAACCTGACACAATGCTATCAGTATCCGCATGTTTCATTGTTAACCAGAGAGGATTACCCACATCACCCGATATCTCACTGCAATTTGAGGCAAGATTAATTATATCACTATTGCAGACCAACCACGAATAGCAGATTCCATTCCCGTGCTGTGGAGACTGGCCCAAGCTCAATACGGACATCACTTGGAAGGCTACAATTTGCTTCGGTATCCGGGACAGCTTCGACTAATGTCAGCATATCAGGCAAGTCCAATTATCCTGGGGTTACAAACATACTTGAAACACCACCTGACTCTCTCGTGATCTATTAGTCAGGTCCAGACAAACACAAGCGGTTGCGAAGTCCCAAATAACCAGGGCCCATTGAAAGGATGTCAAGGTTTTTAAACATCCACTTGCTAGTCTTGTGCATGGAGACTGGATGAGGTGTTGAGGAGATCCTATGGAAACCAGGACACAGGGGGCTGTGCGATGCAAAAACATAGGTTTTAAATTATGGCTATAACCTACCATAGAGATTAATGAATCGAATACAGCTCTCCACCACAAGTGGGATGGGTTGTCCAGAGTCCTATGTAGAAAAAAAGACGAGGGAGGACATTGTCAGTAAACTGAGAGAAGGCACAGCAAGATCCCGACAACTTGGAATCAGAACTGAGAGGAGACAAGGCATGGCAATGGATCCAAGGTGCACTGGCTCCTTACAGACAAAACTCTGCGGTGTGAGGGGAAACAGAAGGACAGCTCACAAGCCAAATCGCTGCCATCAACGTTCACCGGAGAAAAAGCTGCAGAGACCAGTCGCGCTAAAGTCCATCTCACACAGAAATGGGAAACCCATAGCCACTGCACCCACCCTCTTCACTGCTTCTCTACTCCTTTAAACAGAAACTAAAGCTCCTCCTCACTTCAACTGATACTAAAGGTCCCTCTACAGATCTAAACCGAAAGTAATACACTGTCCCCATCAAACACTCCCAAGACAGGTACTACACAGGGTTAGATGCAGAGTTAGAAAGAGTGAAGCTTCCTCTACGCTTTCCACATCAAACATACCCATGACAGGGACAGCACAGGGCTCGATATACAGTAAAGCTCTTTCTACTCTGTCCCAATCAAATCTACCAGGAGAGGGACAGCATGGGGTTAGATACAGAGTAAAGCTTCCTTTGCACCGTCCCCATTGAATTCTCCCAGGACAGGTACAGGCTAGATTCATACAAAGTTAAATAGTCCACTGGTTACAAATGAACTAAACGTCTCTCTATATATTTTCCAAAAGTGTACCCTAGCATCTTATTACTTTGTGCGTTTATCAAGTTGGATGGTTTCTGAGTGAGAGGCAGTTTAGCATGGAGGCCCCACATCTACAATGAAATGACGACTCTGGAATTCATTTCCTGCACACTCATTGTGCCACCTGATGAGGGAGACTTATCCTGGAGGTAATGGTGGATTTGAACCCAAGTTTACAGAATAAACTGACACCATCTAACTGCATGGCAGCCACCAGTGTAACTGGCAAGTAATTTTGATTCATTTAAGGTGAAGCTGAATGAATGCACGATAGGAAGAGGGCGCTCACATGGAGTCTGAACATTGGCGCCGATCTGTCAAGTCGAATGCCCTGTTTCCGAGCCGTAAATTCGATGTGACTGGTGCCTTGGAAATGTTCAGATTTCTTCAGAAAAGGTGCGTTGATAGCAAGCCTTTCACACTTCACGAATGCATCATCATGAGAAATCTCAAACGTCCCCTGCCAAAGGAGGCTGTGAGCTGTGTTAGTCAATACCGCTGTGGGACTGGGCTGTTGCTGATGATGGGGGAGGGGAGAGCCCGATGAAAATACTATAGCTAACAAGGGCTCTTCAGACCCAATAGCACAGGGGGCAGCCCATTCAGCCCGTCTAAAGCATGCTGGCTCATCCAAAGGGCTAATCAAATCGGTTCACCAAGCCTGTTCTTCTTCGATAAGCTTTCAAAAACCTTTATCAATTTATCTTTTAGAAAGTTACAACTGGGGACTGCTTTCGTCAGCAACTCTGTGCGTCGGAAGAATGCTCGCCTTGCTCCATCATGTTCTTCAGTCAAATGCTTCAAACTTGTGCCCCAGGACACAACTTCCTCCTGAACACTTCTTGTCCACTCAGGCAAAACCGCCTCATCATTTTCAGCACCTCTAAGCCCCCTCCTCATCTCCTCTACCACTTCCTCCAGGTATTTCCTGTGGGGGATCGTACTTTTTTTCCACCCTCAAAAGGTGCCTCGGGGTCTAGGCCTGAAACGTCAGCTTTTGTGCTCCTAGGACGCTGCCTGGCCTGCTGTGTTCATCCAGCTCCACACTTTGTTATCTCATGCCTCTGTGCGCTTGTTTGTAAAAAAAAATCACAGGCTCCTAGATAAATGGACGGGCATTTTGCGTGAGGTGCAGGTGGGCTGTAAGAACCTGTTCCATTGTAAACCTGCACGCAGACTGATCTTTGCCAATAAAAAAATTAAAAATGTCTTCGCTTGGAGAAAGTACCACCCAACAAAGAGAATAATAAAATGTGAGGCTGGATGAACACAGCAGGCCAAGCAGCATCCCAGGAGCACAAAAGCTGACGTTTCGGGCCTAGACCCTTCATCAGAGAGGGGGATGGGGGGAGGGAACTGGAATAAATAGGGAGAGAGGGGGAGGCGGACCGAAGATGGAGAGTAAAGAAGATAGGTGGAGAGAGTGTAGGTGGGGAGGTAGGGAGGGGATAGGTCAGTCCAGGGAAGACGGACAGGTCAAGGAGGTGGGATGAGGTTAGTAGGTAGCGGGGGGTGCGGCTTGGGGTGGGAGGAAGGGATGGGTGAGAGGAAGAACCGGTTAGGGAGGCAGAGACAGGTTGGACTGGTTTTGGGATGCAGTGGGTGGGGGGGAAGAGCTGGGCTGGTTGTGTGGTGCAGTGGGGGGAGGGGACGAACTGGGCTGGTTGAGGGATGCAGTAGGGGAAGGGGAGATTTTGAAACTGGTGAAGTCCACATTGATGCCATATGGCTGCAGGGTTCCCAGGCGGAATATGAGTTGCTGTTCCTGCAACCTTCGGGTGGCATCATTGTGGCAGTGCAGGAGGCCCATGATGGACATGTCATCAAGAGAATGGGAGGGGGAGTGGAAATGGTTTGCGACTGGGAGGTGCAGTTGTTTTTTGCGAACTGAGCGGAGGTGTTCTGCAAAGCGGTCCCCAAGCCTCCGCTTGGTTTCCCCAACAAAGAGACTTTGAATCTGCCTTCATTTGCATGTTAATTAGGAAAATGTGCAAAGGAACACAAGTTCAAATGAATGTTAATTAGCCCCCGGTCGTTTGTGCAAACGGACATAATGCAGCAAAATGGGCCGACAATGAATCAGTTTAATTAAATCCTTTTGAGCTTTTCATGTTTCTGTGCTGCAGCTCAGAGTCTTGGTGGGGTGTCTGCTGGCTGGGGGAGGGGGGAGGGAAGAAGTGGTGCAAGGCACAGGCCTCAGGTAGAGTCACTGGGCCCTCTCCATAGCTCACTTCTGTCTAATCCACCCAATGGATGCTGTCTCTAATCTTTTCAGCTCACCACTGAGCCTCCTATCAAGCCCTCTGCTGTCACAGGAGTTCTCAATCTACTGTGCTCTCAATCCTTTGTTGCTACTGGTAACAGTACCATTGTCTGCAGCCCCAGAACAGCTCAGCGTACTCAACCACTGCTCGCCCTGGCAAATCATCATGGGCGTCCACCGTCTCATTCACAGGCCGGGCACATACCACCGTATTTCTTTTCATCCAGAGTGCCACCCCTCACCCCAAACCCAACCCTTTGTTGTGGGCACATTGTTAGTTGAGGTTAAACAGCTCTGTTGTTCTTGAAGGTGAGGGGACATCTGCTTTTCTCTGCACCGGCCCCTGCCCTTTCTAGCCTTGCTCCAATTGCAGAATGACCCCGAGGGAATTTCCAATCCATGAAATTACTGGCGAATGTTCAACAACCGACATCAGTACTATAGCCTCAGAGACAGAGGGAGAGGGAGAGGGAGAGAGACAGGGACAGACAGAGAGATGTGGGAGACGCTGGGATGGTAGGGTCGTGCTCCAGGTTAATCCTGGCTTTGGCGAGGGGGTGAAGTCAAGGTGAGGATTGGGCCCTGATACCCGGTTTAGAAAAAAAAGGGTCCAAACGGTTCACTCTGCCTTTTCTACTGAAGCAAACCACATTTAGTTTGGCCCCTATGTGAACTACAGCCCTACCCCACCCGAGTGAAGTCGAACAGCTTCCCCACTGTGGCCTCTGCCTTCAATAATGTTAGAAATGGTTAGTGGAGATATTTGAATGAAGTGGGCCCTCTTGTGGCGCAGTGGTAATGTCCCTAGCCGTGGATCAGGAGGCCTGGGTTCAAGTCCCACCTGCTGCAGAGGTGTGTAATGATATTTGAGCAGGTTGATTAGAAAAAGGGGTTTTAAAAAAAAAATCAAAGCTCGCCTCAGGGCTCTCCTGTGCTACAGTGGGGGCCTCCCTATACCTGGACTATGTGGCCCAGGTTCAAGGCCCACCTGATCCAGAGGTGTGTCACAACATCTCTTAACAAGTTAATTAGAAAAATAGGTTAATTAAGAGGGCAGGTAAATGTTTTCTCATACGGTTTTTCACTTAGGTTGTCTATAGCAATGCGCAAGTGTTGAATCTTCTGGAACATTCCTTGTCCCTGTTGACAATAACTCCTACCTCAGTGGCAAAGAGATGTTGCAAGCCCATCTACAACTTATTGCGACGAAGGGGAGGGGTCACTTGTCGGATCCCACAGCTCCTGGTGGGGGGGAAAGAGATCAAACAGCTTTGTGGAAAATGGGGCCTTAGCTCTGGTGGGGCTGCACTTGCCCTGCACCTCCTCCATCCACCCCCTCCCTCATCCGCCCATCTCCCCACCTTGCTTCAGAAGCTAGCTCTACAGTGTATACCTGAGTCCTGGCACGGGTATTCCTTCTTCCTCTGTCAGCGGCAAAGCAAGAGAAAAACACAGATGAAGCAGAGAACAAAAGTCACTCGAGGTCCCGCCCGATCTCACAAGAGGCCTCAGGGACAGGTCAGAGAAGGCTGGAATGCAGTGGCAGCTTATGGAGTCGGGGGCTGTCTGCATCTCAGGTGCTCCCTTGTCTGCATCGCAAAAGGCAAATCAGCCCGTCATTTAGAAACCCATCAACCCAGATCATTAATTGCCCTGTGTGTTTGGGGGGGGGGGGGGGGGGGGGGTGGAAGCAAGAAGAGTGTGCCGTCCATAATGAGGCTGATCCGAAGATGATTCCGGTCCTGACTCAACATGAAAAACTCTCCAATGCCAACTCAAAATGGCCGCACCACCTTGTTTGGTTGTCCAGAGTGTGCAGTAAACCTGGGGATTTTCTTTTGGTAAAAACGGATACTGGGAACTCGCCACTGCCCGCACCAACATGTCACTGAATGAGGAAGGTCCTTTCTTATTCCAGGTCTTGCGCTGGTTACAACCATGCCGAGAGTCAGACTGGGATCTAGGGATCGTAGAAAGTGAGCTCCGATTGTCTACCCTTGTAACTTCGACTGGAAAGTGGAGAATTGGGCAAGAGCAGGACGCGGTTCGACTGTGAGGCTCCCCATAGACAAATAGCTCCCTACCTTCCACTGTCATGATTCATGGTGGGGATGGGATGTGAGTGATGCACAGTGGCCACCTTATCCTGGTTGATGTCCAGTCCCTCAATCAAGCACGGAGTGTCTTTGAGAGGGGAACTGCTCCCCTCACCCATATCAGCCACTACTGTTTGGGTGGAAAACCTGCTTACAGATCAGTTAAACTTAACAACAATGGGATGAAGCACTGAGGTAGGTCATTGATTGGCAAGTCAGTTGGCAGTGGAGTGAGGAAGTTGACCACGGTCTGGCCAGGCAGAGGGCGGTGGAGGGGGTCATCTCTTGTTCTCTTCCACAGTTGTGTTTGTGCCCGACTGTCATCGGAGATGAAGCGCGCGGTGTCCACCAATGCTCTCGATGCCTTTAGAGAGAGGTGGGTACTGAAGGGGATATGATACTTTAATTCTCCCTCTGACTCCATTTTAATTGAATCCCCTTCTGGTCTAACCCCCTCTTCACCTTTGACTACTTGTTTTGTCCATAAATGGGCTTAGCTTGTAAATACTCAATTGGATACATGCGTGTTTTTACTGGGCGTGGTTACTAATTTTAAAAAATAGTCATGGTGATTTTGGTGGTGGGAAGGTGCTCAGTTGTGTGAGACAACATTTCTGGGTAGAAAATAAAAGGATAAAGTTGATCACGGGCCTCTCTACCTAGACCGTAATTCTGGCTGAGGAGCGAGCAGACAGGTATCAGGCACACAATTCCCGCCTCCCACCAACTCACCATCTCCAGCGGCAGAAGGAGCATGTCATCCCCATGACTACAATGGAGCGCACAGGGGTCTGGCAAGCTGTGTGCACGTCCTTGAGAGAAAAAAAAGAGAGAGCAGGAACATCGAGTTCCTGTCTGTCCCCTCCCCCAGAAACAACTGCAACACACCACAGACGAGGAATCAAAGTTGATGCCTCTGGTCTGTGTGGATCAATAAGGCCTTTCCCTAAGGGGAGCCTACCGGTAATTTCGCTGGACTATCAATACAGAGACCTAGATCATGTTTTGGGCACTATAGTTGATGGTGGAATTTCAATTCGATAAAAATCTAGAATCAATCATCTGATGATGACCATGAATCCTTTGTCGATTGCTGGAAAAACCCATCTGGCTGACCAATGTCCTTTGGGGAAGGAAACTGCCATCTGTTCCTGGTTTGGCCTACATGTGACCCTCAGACCCACAGCAATGTGGTTGACTCTTACTCTGCTCCCTGGGCAATTAGGGACAGGCAGTAAATGCAGGCCTGACCAGCACTGCGCTTGTCCTATGAATGAATTAAAGAAAAAGGTAATTCACCTACCATCGCTTGGCTCACTTTACCAGTGTCATAGAAGGCTTTGAAAATTAGTCATCCTAAATCCTGGGTGAGCAGAAGGAAAGCTAATCTAATAATCCTCAACAGAATGTATTAAAAGGGGATGGTAACGGGATCTTTTATTCAGCAATTCAGGCTCCAGGTACAGCTGTTGAGAGGATAGGCCTGAGGCCTACAGCCTACTCTCATTGGACTAACCTCAAAGCGACCTGATGAGTCATACAGGCCTGTCCTTCCCAGGATCAGCTACAGTTTTTCCAGGGGTATTGTCACCCTCCCCAAGCCCACTCACAACATCCCTCAGATCAGCCATCAACTGGACAAGACTTGAACTCAGCACCACAAGACTCCTGACACCCCCTCCCCCCGGGGCAATTTGTAGCCAGGGACCGACAGTAATGACAGTCCTGACGAGGTCACAGGTACGGTTATTCAATAAAGATCTGTAACGAACACCCCGATGGCGACCTGGGTGGAAGCCTGAGAGGATCACGGGCCTACCCAGAGCAAAAGAGATGCACTACAGCCCCAGATGAAAGAGAACTAGCAAGGGTTTGGAAAGACACAGAAAGCCACCATTCCATTCAGCGTTTGCAGTCTGTCAGTGCCTGCCACCAAGTACCTGTATGAACGTCTCCATATCGCCATTAAACAATTTATGATTATACTGTGAGCGAGGCCTAGGCTTCCTCATTTTCTGTGGCTTAGGGGGAAGCGATGGGGGCCTGAGAGAAATGGAACAAAATCAACACACAGAGAAAACAATACACTTTGAAGAACGTGGATCGCAGAAACAAGAGTTAATCATTGAGGTACAGAAACAATGTTCAACAGCAGCTACAACAGCATCCCATTATTTCGTACTTAGGTTGAGGTCAGTGCCCATTAGAAGTATAATGTAACACAAACATAACTGGAAGGCCTATAAACCTACTAACTTTCCATTTCTCTCTGTCTCTGTGTGTGTGTCTCTCTCCCCCTCTCCCTCTCATGCTTTCCATTATATTCTATCGGCACTCAGGAATGTCACCCATTGGGTCACTAGCATATGATGGTATGTCGTCTATGGGCATCATCACCAAGGCAGTTCCTATCCACCCATGACACCTCAACACTATCCAGCTGGGGCCTATTGAGCAGGGTGTCTGGCTGCTTTCGCCTCTCTACAGCCCCCATTGAATGGGGCTTGGTGCGACAGTATGCTGTATGAGATCAGCAGACTCAGTACAGACTGGGGTCTTTGTCACACATACAGTGTTGAGGACTGCTTTTGGCAACTAGGCCATCCTTGCTCAAAGGAGATGCCTTTTCTGCCCATTCCAGTGTCATTCTGCCAGGATCCTCAACCCTGGCCAGGAGAGTCTTACTGAACAAGTTGCGGCAGTGAAACAGGATCAGGGCAGAGAACAGTTTTGTCCGGGGTGGGGAAGGGCGGAGCTACAGACAGCATGAGCGAGACCTACTCTTGGCAGCTCCCAATCCCCAGCTCTCTCCTGTAGATCGGGAGATTCTCGACGGTGCGAGGAGGATGCCAAAGGAGGGACTGTGGCGTTTCAGAATCCCACCCAGCTCTCACTGTGATGAGCCTGTGGATATCCCTCAGCCTCAATGCTTACCAACTGAGTGCACCAAGCAGGCTTGGCACCTGGAATGGCTGGCAAATGCTCTGGAGTAGGTCAATGTCAGCTCCGCAGCGTGAGAAATCTCAGCCACAACCATCTCACTGATGCATGCCAAGTAACCTATCAAACGTCTGCTCTCCATCAGGTTTGGGGGTGGGGGGGGGGGGGAAATTGGCCAAACAACACAAGAACAAGCAACAGGGATTGGTCTTGAGACACTTCTCGACTTTCCTATCGGTCTGCGGCATAATCTACCAACCAGATACACTCCTGGAGAGGTTTCACTGCTCAGTTGTCCTTGCTGAGATGCTAGTCTGTGGTGGAGAAGTGGGGACAGGTCTATCTTTGGCAGATCTTTGAGCGTAAGGGTGTATTCACAGAATTAGCGATCAGTTTTTGACAGGGAGAAAGGTAGGTCCTGTGGGGTTGAGAAGGAAGGGGATGCCACCTCTGGTCACTGGGTCCTCAAAGCGGTGTCCACAGGCTTGTCCGAAAAGGTAGTCCGCAGATGGTTCAGTATCGACATAAGGTGAACAAAGATAGGAACCTCGTGCACATGCATGCACGCGCACACACCCACTCACTGACACAAAACCAGACAGCAGAAGTAGGAGCAACAACTATATCGTTTCAGAAACAGAATTCCTGCCGCCGTCACAACATACACTCGAGAGGTCAAGTTCCAAAGGGCTGAAGGTGGAGATGAGGAGCTTGCTGAACATCAAGCCTGGCCGAAGGGCTGAAGCCCTCCCCGCTTGGAAGTGGACATCATGTCACCAAAATCAATGCCACTCCATATCAAAGCGAGCCGGGGGGAGCATTGGGGGTGGTGCGAGGGCATGCAAACAGGGAAAGCTTGAAGAATAACCATCCCAGGTTACACAAACAAACAAATAGACAGCCTCGACGTGTACACCTATAAGATGCCGCAGCTGTATCGAGCGGGGGTCTCCATCAAGTTAGACAGTGGAAAATACGGCTGTGAAGGCCTGGATGTTGACTGAGGCTTATGAAGTTAGTGGGTTACTGTGGGGTGGGGCACAGAGAGGACATAGGGCCAGGAAGGGAAGGACTAAACCGGTTACAGGTAATAGCACAGTAGCAACAATCTGCTGCTCCCTTTGCCTTGGGGTGTCTACTGGTTGAGCTTTCACTGCAAGAATCTGAGAATATCTCTGGTCAGTTATTGTCTGGGACTGCACTGAGTAAGATAGGGAACACCGGGCTCCTACCTTGAAGTCCCACATTCGGCCTTCTCACCTAAAAGGAAAAATATCATTGTTCAGCAAACAAAAACAAAAATCACTTCACATTTGCATTCTCAACACTTCTGGAATGAACCCACATAAAAACATGAATTATTCCATTTGAAGGAACAGTCAGGTAGATTGGGCAACAGTGTGAAGTGCAGAATTTTAGCTTCGTTGCCTGCATTACACCTCTCCTGATCTTTGGAAATTTAGAAACATTTTGGAGCAGGCAAATGAAGCAGTTATGTCTGAGTTGGCTTTTTGTTCAAAGAAATCTAAACAAACCCCAGTGCATTTCCTCACCTCTTTTAAACTGAAAGTACCTGCCCCTCTACTCTTTTGAAGAAGTTAAATACATCGCTACGTCCTAAACTCTCAGCACAAGGATAGAGAAAGAGTAAAGCTTCCTCTCCTCTTTTAGGTAAAGCTCTCTCGACACTGTCCCCATCAAATGCTTCCACAGCAGGAGCAGTACAGGGTTTGATACAGTAAAGCTTTCCCAACAGTTTTAAGCTAAAAAATAAAGCTTCCACAACAGTTTTAAGCTAAAAAATAAAGCTTCCACTACATTGATCGCATCAAACACTCGCAGGAAAGGTACAGTATCGTCTTAGGTGCAGAGTAAAGCTGTTTCTATACTTTTAAACTGAAATTATACTTCCTCCACACTGTTCCCATCAAACGCTCCCAGGACAGGCTGTTAGGTAGAGAGGAAAGCTCCCTCTATGCTTTTAAAGTGGAAGTAACTCTTCCATTCCACTGTCCCCACCAAACACTCCCAGAGCACAGGCGACACACTATTAAATGGAAAGGAAAGCTTCCTCTACACTGTCCACATCAAACACTCCCAGGACAGGGACAGCACAGGGATAGAAACGTCCTCAATGCAGTTGCATCAGAACCTTTTTTTTCGCAGGACTGTTTACAGCATGGAGTCAGATACAGAGTGAAGCTACCTCTACATTGTCCCCAGGAAAAAACATTCCTAGGGCAGGGATTGGCTGTGGTTAGGTACAGAGCAAAGCTTCATCTACACCAGTGTGCTTCACTGCTACATAAAGAGAGATCACTTCTGGAGTGAGACACAGCCTGAGTGAGTATCTAGTTCGGGGAATTTGGAGCAGTGGGGAAGCGCTGCTTTCCACTTGCGTTTTTGGTTCATGGTCGGTAACACTTTTTTAACAGCATAAATTGAAGCCCAGGATCAGGACCCAGCATAAAAGACTGATATCACAGGAAATCTGTACATTCATTGATTAGTAAGAGTTGCTAATTTGACTATCCATTTTAGGTTATTTTCAGATTGAAGGTAAATAGGACAACAACATACATGTTATAAATTGAAAGGCCAGTAGGAATTTTTTTAAAAATGAAGAACTAAGTAAACAAAATAGTAATGTCAGGTCAGATGATGTGTTGTAACTGTACAATATAGGAGCACTGTGGTGCACAGTGACTACATGAGGGGCAAGTTTGAGGAACTCCAACTCAGAGCTGATGAGCTGGAGTTTGAGTTTCGAACACTGCAACACATCCGGGAGGGGAGGGGAGGGGAGTTACCTTGAATCTGGTCCGTGGTCATGGGCAGGAGGGTGTAACTATGAGTGAGGCAGATAGAGGGATCCAGGAGGTAATGCTGAAGGAGCCTCAGTCCTTGAACTTGTCTAACTGGTTTGGAGTTCTTGATCCCTGTGGGGTTGACAGTGGGGGCTGCAGGGAGGATAAGCAAACTGCACCATGGTACAGGGATCCTTTCAAGAGGAGAGAGAAAAGAGAGATGTAGTTGTAATCAGGGATAGGATAGTTACACCGCTTTCTGTGGCTAGGATTGAGAATCCCAAAAGGCTGTATATTGCCTGTCTTGTGGTCAGGTTCAAGATTTCTCATCTGGGGGCTACAGAGGAACTTGGAGTGGGAGATCAAAATTCCAGTTGCTGTGGCCCATGCAGCATACGGTACGATAGAGGAAGGAGGTTCTGCTGAGGAAAATGAGCAAAGGTGAAATTATAAAGCAAAACCATAAAGGTAATCATCTCTGGATTACCACCTGAGCCATGAGCAAATTGGCACAGGGTCAACAAGATTAGCTGACTGACAGAAGGCAGAGAGCAGAGATAAAGGGGTCTTTGCCAGGATGGCAAACTCACGTTCTGCACTAATGATCTGGACAAAGGAGTGAGAGCATTGTTGCTAAATGTGCAGATGTTACAAAGGGAGGTGGAGGGATAGGTAGTGTTGGGGAAGTGGGGAGACTATGGAAGAATCTGCGCAGGCTAGGAGAGTGGGCAAAGAAGTAGTAGATGGAATACAATGTGGGAAAATGTCAGGTTATGCACTTTGGCAGGAAGAATAGAGACAGACTATTTTCTAAATGGGGAAAGGTTTTGAAAATCTGAAGCGCAGATTGGCTGGAGAGTCTGGATTCTCTTAAGGTCAACATGTAGGTTCAACTGGCACTTAGCAAGCCAAATGCAATATTACCATGCAGTTCAAGAGGACTAGAATACAAGAGCAGGGACGTACTGCTGAGGCTGTATAAGGCTCTGGTCAGACTGCATTCGCAATGTTGTGAGCAATTTTGGGCTCTCTGTCTCCAAGGAAGGATGCGCTGGCTTTAGAGGGGGTCCACAAGAATGGTCCTGAGGATGTAGGGTTTGTCATATTAGGAGCCGTTGAGGAGAGTGAGGAAATTGGGTCAGAAACAACTGTGTTAACTTAAATAAAGGGAATTTACTAATATGAGGATAGAGATTGCCAAAGCAAATTAGATAGGTAGTCTAGCAGGAATGATAATAAATAAACAGTGGCTGACATTTAAGGAGGTAAAAATACATCCCCTTAAGGAAGAAAGATTTCAAGAGACGGATAAACCAACCACCACTCACCAACGAAGTCAAGGAGAGCATAAAGTTGAAAGATAAAGTACGTAAGGTAGATAAACGATAGCCCCAAAGACTGTGATAAATTCAGAATCTGGCAAAGGAGGACTTAAAAGATTATAAAGACAGAAATAAACTACTAAGGCAATTCAGCAAGGAATATAGAAAGTGAGAACAAGAGCTTCTTTAAATATAATAAAAAGGAAGACAGAGGTCAAAGTGGACATGAGTCCCTTAGAAATTAAATCTAAAGAGACGGTTTTCGGGAACAAGAAAATGGCAAAGGAGTTAAACAGATATTTTGCACAGTGTTAACAGTGGAAGAGACTGCAAACTTTCCATTTATACTAAATAATGTGGTGGAGTGGTGGGGGGGGAGGTGCGGTTGAATCAAGTGCTGTTGCCTTCACTAAAGAATCATTATTAGACAAAATATTGGGGCTAAATGCTGGCAAGTGATTCAGTCCTGATGGCATACACCCAAGAATCCTAAAAGAGACAGCTACTGATACAGTAGATGCATTGGTTGTAATTTTCCAAAAATTCTTGGATTCCGGAGAAGTACCAGAGGATTGGAAACTTGATAAATGTGACACCCCAATTCAAAAAGAGGTGGGGGGAGGGAGGCAAACAGCAGGTAAATGTTGGCCGAGTAGCCTAACATCCATTACTGGAAAAGTCTTGAAATCAATTATTAATAAAGGAAGCAATAGCAAAATATTTGGAAAATTATAATCTAATTAAGCAGAGTCAGCATGGCTTTATGGAAGAGAAATTATGTCTGACTAATTTATGGCTCATTGGTTAGCACTACTGCCTCACAGCTCGGGGACTCAAGTTTGATTATGCCTGTGGGTGACTGTCTGTGTGGAGTTTGCACATTCTCCCTGTGTCTGCGTGGGTTTCCTCCAGGTGCTCCAATTTCCTCCCATGGTCCAAAGATGTTCAGGTCAGGTGGATTGGCTGTGCTAAGTTACCTATCGCGTCCAGGGTGGCGCAGTCGAGGTGGGTTAGCCATGGGAAATGCAGAATTACAGGGATAGGGTTCATTTGCTTACTTACTCCCTTGTTCCAACCTCATTATATTCCTAATCCTTCCCAGTTCCGATAAATGGTAATTGACCTGAAACATTGACTTTGTTTCCCCGCAGATGCTGCCTGACCTGCTGGCAACTTTCACCCTTTTCTGGTTTTCAAAAGCAGAAATTCTCGATAGATTTAGGAGGCTTGCCGTGTCTGGACGCACTGGCATGCTCATGCCAGCAGTCCCTGTAACAGGTTGCTCACTTGAAGCCAGAGGCTTTTGCTTGAGCGATGTCAATCTAGCTCAAACATGCCTGTCCAGGAGCCTTTCCTGCTCTCACTGCCCACCATGGGTAGCGAGGAGGGGTGTACAGTTTGATAATCAGCTTGTTTGGCCACATTATGAGCACACTGTCCTTGGAAAATGAAATGTGATGTTGGAAAGGGATGCATTTTGGGAGGATTAACAAGGTAAGTACACAATGAATGGTGGGACCATATGAGGTGCACAGGATCAGAGAGACCTTGGTACGCATGCACATTGATCATTGAAATCAGGCAAACAGGTAGTTTAAGGTGGTTAAGAATGCATGGAATGCTTGCCTTTATCAGCCAAGGCACTGAGTACAACAGCATGGGAGTTGAGATGGAGCTGTGTATAAAGTTAGTTAGGCCACAGTACTGCGTGCAGTTTGGTCACCACACTATAGGAAGGATGTGACTGCACTAGAGAGGATACAGAAGGCATTCACCTGGGTGTTGCCAGGGCTGCAGCAATTCAGCCACGGGGTGTTTTCCCTTACAGAAGGTACAACTTTCAACTGCATTACTGCAGCTTCGGAGATCCCACCCTGAACACTAACAATGCTTGCAGAGAATGGAGCGCTTCCAAACAAGACTCTCACCTTCCCCCAGTGTTTGCTTTAGTAGGTCATGCTTGGCTTGCAGCTTTGTGATCAGGTTACTTCCGTTCAAGTATTCCTTAAATTTCTGAAAGACAAACCGTGTACATTAACAGCATATCAGTCTGCCACGAGGTTCTAACATACCAAACTGAAATTGGACAAGGCAAAGATCAGCTTAGTTTGGCAATTCTACCCTCCCCCCTACCACCAGATAGAGCACAGGAGGTCAATCACCCCACTGTGACCATGCCAGACTCTTAGAATGAGTCCATTAGTTGCACCCTCCCATAGCCTTGTGCATTTTTATCAAAGTTTTCACATTTTTATCCAACCTGAGTTGCATCCCTTAATCCGCTTTGTTGTAGTCCATTGTTGACAGGGCAGATCTCAATCTAAACACAGCCACCTTTCCCTCAATAGATTACAGGCATTAACTACTGCATTGTTTAAATTATTTCAATTATTTTTCGATTCTGAACTACTGGCATATGGATTTGACCTATGTCTGTGAAAGGGGCTTAATGATTAATGCAATTTTAATGTAGCCATGGTGATTTCTTTAAAAAAAAATTGAGACACACTTCCTGGAGAGTAATGGGTTTTGTTTTTGTTTGGTAAATTTTACAAACAAGCAAAGTTGTACATTATGTTGTAGGTAAAAGGGTCTGAAAATTATTATTTTTTGATTGAGGGAACCATTTGTAACTTGAAGAAAACCCTTTTTGGTTTTGGTTTGTATAAGTCTTGGCTGAAGTTTAACACTGTTTGGTGGCGCACGATGGCTCGGTGGTTAGCACTGCTGCCTCACAGTGCCAGGGACCCAGGTTTAATTCCACCCTTGGGTGACTGTCTGTGTGAAGTTTGCACATTTTGTGTCTGCGTGGGTTTCCTCCAGGTGCTCTGGTTTCCTCCCACAGTCCAAAGACGTGCAGTGAGGTGGATTGTCCATGTTAAATTGCCCAGTGTGTAGGTTAGTTGTATTAGGGAAAAGCAGGGTCATAGGGATACGGCAGTGGGGAGGTGAGCCTGGGTGGGATGTACTCTGGAGAGCTAGTGTGGAGTTGTTGGGCTGAATGGCCTGTTTCCACACTGTGGTGATTCTATGTTTAAGACTATTGCTCCTGAAAAAGGAAGACAGTTTGGAACTGTTAAGAAATAAAAGTTTTCTCAGTGTAATCAGTTTTGTTTTAAAGTTCCAGATCAGAAGTGTTTGGTTAAAACCCTGAAGGAGTTGTTTTAAGTTGAGAAAGTCTACACTCAGTTATGTGAGGGCTTAATGAAGAGGTGGTCAGATTCTCCGAACAATTGAAGCCACAGCTAAGTCCAACCTTCTGTGTGATAGAGAAAGGAATTCTCTCTGGCGAGAGAACTATAAGAGAGAGGTTTTGTGTTTAATAGGATTGAATCTTCCCATGTCTTTTGAAATCATGAAACTTACATTATACGTAAACGGTTTGGTTCATTCTATTTTACCTACATTTCTTTTGTACATTAAACTTGTTTTGTTGTTAGCAACAAGTCTGCAGCATCACGCGCTTCCGTTTCAGTGAAAGACCACCTCATTAAAACCAAAAACAAACAAATCCCCTCTCAAGCCAGATTTCAGTGTGCAATCTGACTTGTCCAGTAATAACATCAGCTGGCACCATACCAAATGGAGCGCGCTCTAGGCCAGAAACGACACGTAACATGCAAAAGTTAGAACCTCCGACATGGCAGTCCTTCCTCACAACCGGATTTTGTAATGGGATCTCTGGAGTGAGAAAATTTCTCAACCTCCTGATGTAAAGGCAAGAGCATTGGCACTCAGCAAGAACTGCCCCCTGACAGGACACACCGCACAACCAGTTATCCACGACACATCCCTCACTCCCGGAGCTAGGTGGTACTGATCTTCCCCTTCACCTCACAAAGGGGTCCTACCGTAAAGTAGAATATCTCTGTCTCCTGTTGGTTGGCTCGCCTCTTTGCAATGTTAAGTTTGCTCATGTAGGTCTCAGAGGCAACAGATTTGACGGACTCAGTGGATCGGCTGTGATGGAATGCATCAGACACGTCAAAGTCCTCCACTGTTAGCATGTCCTGCAAAGTTTGCATGGTGGCATCCAGCGTCTTCCTCACCTGGAGGGGGTGCAGGAGCAAGAGGGGAGGCAGGCGCATCAACATGAGAGAATGAGAATCCAGAAAAGGCCCTCTCCTTCACTCCTTACAGACCCCACCCCCACATACTTGATATATCATTAATCATAGAACCCCTACAGTGTGGAAATAGGCCTGCAGCCCAAAAAGTCCACCCCGACCCTCAGAGAATCCCATCCAGACTCTGCGGGCAATTTAGGGTGGCCAATCTACCTAGCCTGCACATCTCTGGACTATGGGAGGAAACCCACGCAGACATGGGGAGAACGTGCAAACTCCACACAGACAGTCGCCCGAGGGTGAAATCGAACCCGAGTCCCTGGCGCTGTGAGGCAGCAGTGCTAGCCACTGAGCCACTGTGCTGCCCAGGACGATAAGAGCCTGATCTGACCCCCACAACCTCCTCTGTGACAGCTGAAAGCTGTTTTGTTTGTTTAATTCTGCGATGGAATTCCCATCTCCTGGGAAATATCTGAATTGAGTGGTCTCGGGGTAACAGTCAGAGGTTATTTCGCGAACTCTGAACTCCACAACCAAGAATTGGAGCCGGTTATGCAAGGAACCGGCCCATGGTGCTATTATTTACAGGGGTGGCCAAAGAGAAAGGGGAACAGAAAAGGATCAACTTCACAGGCCAACTACTCTCAACCTCACACAAACTGACGACTGACCCCCACCACCACCGTGCTGGACTGACTGGTTCTAATGTGCACCTTAAATTTGAAAGGGATTGTCGATATCTGGCACCCAATAGATACGCGAGTTTTAAATAGTCAGAGAAGTTCTTCCGACTTACACCTGAAGCCACGAAGGATAGGTGGACTAATCCCAGGTTTTGGTGAGTTGCTATCAACCGCCTTCCCATTCACCTCAGGCAGCCAGCCCAAACAGGGGAAGCAAAGACCCAGTGGTATTATCGCTGGCCTGTTAATCCAGAGATCCAGACAGTGTTCTGGGGACTCCGGTTCGAATCCCGCCACAGCAGATGGTGGAATTTGAATTCAATGAAATATCTGGAATTAAGAATCTAATGACGACCATGAATCCATTGTGGGTCGTTGGGGAAAAACCCATCTGGTTCCTGGATGTCCTTCAGGGAAGGAAACTGCCATCCTTACTTGGTCAGGCTTATATGTGACTCCAGACCCACAGCAACGTAGTTGACTCTTAACTGCCCTTTGGGTAATTAGGGATGGGCAATAAATGCTGCCTGGTCAGCAACACCCTCACCCCATTACAAATAAAGAAAAAATTATAGAGTGCCAGATGGGGGCGCTGCACTTGGAGGCCCAACTGATACTAGCGCTCACTCGATTCATCAATGGGAACCAACGAGGTGCAGTCCCCTCATGCCAGCTACTCCGGTTCGCTCCCAAACTAATCCCCCTGCCCGCAAGTCCACCTCGACATTGTTTCCCACCACGCGCCTTGACCCAAGTGGCTGTATTAGTTGTGTGCATCATGGTTCACCTCTTCATTCTCGATCTTCAGGGTGGCCAGGCGAGATTGCAGCTGGTGGTACCTCATGAGAAGTTCTGTTTGCACTGGTTGTTGAGCACTCACCTGACAGATCTGAAGGGGAAAGACAAGAAATGGGGAGTCGTTTAGCACAGGAGTTCTCCCCAAGCTGCCCAACGCTCACTCTATCACCACTCGTCAAGGCTGGGGGCCTACGCTGGTCTTTTAGCCAAGGCGCTAGAGGCAGACCATCAAGAGAGAGACCTGTTTCAAAAAACTCCCAGGTAGTACCGTAGTCTGACTGTGCTACCCTCATGGGTGAAGGGCAGTGTGTAAATGTTCTGTAAGTGACGTGGTCAATAGCTCCAGGGATCTTTAGTCGCATAGTGGTATGGTTCCTGCCTCTCAGTCAGGAGGCCCAGGACAAGTCCCACCTGCTCCAGATGTGGGCCATCTCCGAACAGGTCAATGAGAAACGATCAAATCATAAGCAAAGCCACTGGGAAGCGCGATCACCCACAACTCTGCATGATGCCTTATTTTTCCCAAAAGGCCATAGTCTACAACCTCAACCACCCCCAGTCCAGGACCCATCACTCCCTTCCCCCACCATCACCTTCCCCCTCCCCCATCCTCTCCCCACCCACATTCTCCCCTTCCCCCATGCCAGATCACACCCCATATTCCCCACCCACACTCTCCCTCTCCCCAGCCCAGTCCAGCCTCCATCCCCTCCACCCCTGCTCACCCATCCCCCGAGCCCCCAGGCCAGGACCCCCAACTCTCCACTTCCCTCAGTCCAAGCTCCCACCTCCTGCAAGTCCATCCACATTCTCCCTCCTCCCCCACCCACAGTGTGCCCCAACTCTCTCCAAACACATTCCCCCTGCCTCCTTTCCCACCCTCTCAAATTCCTCCACTCTAGTCCAGGCACTCACTCTCCCCTCCCCATCACCAGCCTGCGCTTGCACTCTTCCCCCTGCTCCAGTTCTATGTAACTTCCCCCCCAGCCCTGACCCAAACTCCCCCTCCCACTTTCACTCCCCACACCTCCAGCCTCCACCCATGCAAATTGTCTGCAGTACACCCTACATTACAACAATTATTATATTTTCAAAAGTCATTAATCAGGTGCTTTGGAACACCGTCAGGTTGTGATAGATGCTATAGAAATGCAAGTCTTTGCCTCTTTAAATCCTGGATTGCGATTAAGAGCAAGGAGGTTCTGACAAAAAGCTAAAGAGGTACTACAGTGCTATAGTGAGTCCCATGACAGGGGTGTGGGGGGATGTTGGGGGTTGGTGGGGGGAGTAAAGGGGCAGGTCAGGGCAATGGGAGTGTGCACAGCTCGCTCTGAATGTGCTGTTTCTGTACAGGTGTGAGACCATCCATCTATAACAATTTAAATTAACAATCAACGCACATTCAGCACACAGAACACAATCTGCATCTGCTCCCACTTCCAGCTTTCATCATGCAAGAGTTACTCCAGCTAAGAACATTTTAACAATCTGTTGTGCACCTAATTACAGACCGTGGATCTGAATGTTATAACAGCAGAAACTGATACAGTTTGGGCACACAGACTGCAAAATGCAAATTCAAAGGCAAAAAAATTTGCATTTCGGTAGCATCTTCAACACAGACCAACACCAAACATAGCTCTCAGCACTGTAAACAGGTCACATGAAGTGATATCAGGATCAAAGAGCGAATGTCGAAGGATTCGATGAATAAATGCAGCAGTGAATGATCAGCCGGGGATGATCCCAGGTCTCGTCACTGTTCTGGGGTGACACAGTGATCAGCGAGGGGACAGCAGGTATGACAATTGCTTTAAGCCAAAAGAATAGGAAAAGACTGAACTGACTAGGTTGAGAGGGCTAGAGAATCCCAGGGCTGTGCTGAGAGCATCTGTGTAGGCACATGGGTGGGAGAGAGAGCGCAAGTGTGCGCGAGCGAGTGAGCGAGGCAGTGTGTCAGAGCTATGTGTGTGTCAGAGACAGTGTGTCTGAGCGAGATCAAGTGTGTGTCTGAGGTGTGTGTGCATGTGTGAGAGAGAATCTGGACCTGAGCTATGTGTGCATGTGACAGTGTGAGTGTGTGAGTGTCTGAGCAAGAGAGTGAGTGTGAGAGTGAGTGTGAGAGTGAGTGAGTGTGTGTGGTGTGCGCGTGCATGCAAGAGAGACAGTGTATCTTAAGTGTTATACATGTGTGAGAGAGAGTGAGAGAGTGTCAGAGGTGTATGCATGTGTGTCTGTTTATTGTTTGTTTCGGTGGACATTTGTTGTCAGGAGGCAGAGTGAGGGGTATTTACAGATAGCAGGGGTGGTATTGTGAGGAGGAGTAGCAAGTCGTTGAAAAGGGGGGCAGAGGGAAGACAGAAGAGGATGTGCAGACTCAACGGAAGGGGATTCTTTCAAGATTATTGCAAAGTTGGAGTTCCGTTTGGTTGGCCACTCTCAACTGGCTTGAAAATGTCAGGCCTACTATTGTACCTAATAACATGGAAAGCTGCTAATGAGGATTTATTGCAGTGAGGGTCAAGCAAGATGATAACTACCCTGGCCTGTGGTTTAAATAAAAACACTTACAGCTGGTGGACTGAATCATCGCCAGGGAAAGATTACAGGAAGCAGCAAACTCCAAGATCTATTATTTTCATGGTTTTGGCATTGCTCATTTGGAAGAGAACACAAGATGTGCATTTATATAGCACCTACTCTCGCAACTCAAAAACACCAGCACAGTGACTTATATACACATTATGTGGGAAGATATGGCAGCCATTATCCACACAGCAAGCTCCCAGAAACAGCAAAATTAAACAGCTAGTTAATCGAGAACATTTTAAACAATCCAGCGTCTCAATTTCTCCATTGCTTGGGATGAAGGAGAGTGTTCACTGATTTGTTCACTTACTTGTTGACCATCTGGCCAGCTCATAGTCTGGTCAATTGTGAGCATCCCAATATTGGAAAAATGTAAATGCATTGGAGACAGTGAAGAAGTGAAAGAAACAAAAACACGGGTGGCACGGTGGCTTAGTGGTTAGCACTGCCGCCTCTCAGCACCAGGGACCAGGGTTCGATTCCACCCTCGGGCAACTGTCTATGTGGAGTTTGCACATTCTCCCCGTGTCTGCGTCGGTTTCCTCTGGGTGCTCTAGCTTCCTCCCACAATCCAAAGATGTGCAGGTTAGGTGGATTGGCCAGGCTAAATTGCCCCATAGTGTTCAGGGATGTGTAGATTAGGTGGGTTATAGGGGGATGGGTCAGGGTGGGATGCTTCAAGGGTCGGTGTGGACTTGTTGGGCCGAAGGGCCTGTTTCCACACTGTAGGGAGTCTATGGCTCTATGAGAAGTTGCTGGAAAAGCTTAGAGGTCATGGACCCAACTCTAATTTCTCTTCACCGATCTGCCAGACTGTCTGAGCTTTTCCAGCAACTTCAGGATAGATTGAAGAAGTCGGGACGGGTCTTCATGGAGAGCAGGAGGCTGAGGGGAGATTTCATAGAGGTTTTAAAAATCAGGAGCGGGGCAGGACAGCTTAGATAAGGAGATGATGTTCCTGCTTGAAAAACAGACGAGACGGGGGCATAGAGTTAGAGTGCAAACAAAGGCAGGGTGAATGTGAGGAGAAATTTCAGACTGGGAGTAGTTCGGGTGTGGAACGCACTGCCTGGAAATGCGGAGGAGACACTGGATGGTTATTTGGATCGAAATGGCCTGCAGAGATTTGGGAGAAAGTGGAAGATTGGCACTTGGGCAAATGTTGCTCATTTGAAGAGCAGTCGCAGGCACAACGGAGCAAAATGGCCTCCTTCTGTACTGTGCCAAGGCAACGATAAACGCCCCTGTGACTTCCCAAGGGTTAGGTACGAGTTGAACCATCATTGCATTTGGTGAAGTAAGGCTGAGCAGCAGAGTAGCATCAATAGTCTCCAGAATAAAAATTCTCTCTGATGAGGGCACTTTGTTTCACCCTTTCATGGGATGTGGGCATCAGTGACTCGGCCAACATTTGTTCATCCTCTCTAATTACCCTCGAGAAGGAACTGAGAACGGGCTTGGAGGACAGGAATAAAGAAGTCTTGATAACATTAGACAGGGTTTCAGCGAGACCACATCTGGAGCGCTGTGTGCGGAGTTGGTCTCCGTATTTATGAAAAGATTTACTTGCATTGGTGCTGTACAACACAGGCCCACTGTATTGATCCTTGGGATGAGGAGCTGTCCCTCGACAAGGGGCTGGGTAAGTCAGGCTTGTATTGTCTGGGGTTTAGAACAAAAAGTCGTCTCATTGAGACATACAGGATTCTGAACAGGTTTCCATGGGTAGATGCTGATAGACTCTCCAAGTCAGAGAGTCTATCTAAAACACAGGGACACAGAATCAGGATAAGGGACTAATCATTTAGGATCAGGATGGCAGGAAATGACTGAACTAGAACGGCTGTGCACAGTATGGAAACAGATGCTTTGGCCCAAGCTGTCATGCCAACCTGATATCTTAAACTGATCTAGTCCCATTTGCCTGCATTTGGCCTATATCCATCTAAACCCTTCCTATTCACGTACCCATCCAGAAGCCTTTCAAAAGGTGTAATTGTGCCAGCCTCCATCACTTTCTCTGGCAGCTCATTCCATACATGCATCACCCTCTGCGTGAAAAATCTGCCCCTCAGGTCCCTTTTAAATCTTTCCCCTCTCACCTTAAACCTAAGCCCTCAAGGTTTGGGCTCCCCTACCCTGGGGAAAAGACCTTGGCTATTCAGCCTATCCCAGCAACATCCTTGTAAATCTTTTCTGTACCAATTCATATTTAGCATCTTTCCTACAGCAGGGGGAACAGAATCGAACACAGTATTCCAAAAGTGGCCTAACCAATGTCCTGTACTCCCGCAACGTGACCTCTCAACTCCTCTACTCAATGTTCTGACCAGTAAAGGCAAGCGTACCAAACGCTTTCTTCGCCACGCTGTCTTCATGTGATATGAAGCTGCACCCTAGGTCCCTTTGTTCGGCAACAATGTCCTTTAATTGTACAAGACCTACCCTGATTTGCCTTACCAAAATGCAACACATCACATTTATCTAAATTAAACTCCATGTGCCTCTCCTCGGCCCACTGGCCCATCTGATCAAGGTCTCTCCGGAATTCTCTATCTCAGAGGGCTGTGGGTTGTTCCACTGTGATACATTTAAGGATGCGATGGGCAGATTCTTGGTGTTTCAGGGATACGAGGAGAGAGGGTGGGAAAGTAAGTGGAACCTCTAAGTCAGCCACAATGGTAAGAATGGGCACAGCAGGTTTGATGGGGCTGAATGGTCTACTCCAATTCCTCTTTTTGGTGATGTTCCTGAACCACTGCAGAGCGAGCAGGTACTCCCACAGCGCTGTTCGGAGAAAGGCCAGATGCAAACTGACTTCGCAAAAGTACGCTAGGACTGGCATGAAGGTACCGAGTCTCTCAAACCTGCCCCATGGGTCTGTCGGGCCAATGCATGACATGGAGCTCTGTCTCAGGCCTAGTGATCAAAACGGGGTTATGGTGGAGATAAAAACGGATGTGACATCATTGGCGACTGAAGGACCGGGATTCTGTACGGGAGCTGTCAGCCCTGGCTGGAACTGTTTCTGGAAGTCTAGGCATGAGCTTTGCTGCTTTCAACCCATACACGCAGCCTTTTCTCTCCCACGACCCAACACTTCCAATGTTGTTAACACAAAAAAGTGTTTCCAAAAAAATAAGCAGAAAACCCTTTGTGACAAGTCTTTAACGATTTATCTCCCAGGATTACTAACCAGGAGATCAGCCATTAATATCTGAGAGCTCCAGGACAATTCTAGAGAGTTGGCGACTCAACAGATAGTCACCATTTAGGATTCAATCCCAAATTTGGGTTCAAGTGAAGGAAAGGTCTTATTGCTCTTGTAAGGACTATGGAAGGGAAGCACCTTCTCAAGAGCAAAAAGGGATCAGTGAAAGGAAAAAAAATAAAGACAGCATCTCTGCGCTTTCTTCCTATAATTGGCAGTTAGAATGAGACAGTTGGACAGCATAGAAACAGGCCATCCAGTCCAAATGGTCCATATCGACCAAATATCCTGAACGGAACTAGTCCCATTTGCCAGCATTTGGCCCACATCCCTCTAAACCCTTCCTATTCACACACCCATCCAGATACCTTTTACATGTTATAATTGTACCGCTTCCTCCAGCAGCTCATTCCATACACATACCACCCTCTCGCGTGAAAACATTGTTCCTCGGGCCCCTTTTAAATTTCTCCCCTCTCACTTTAAACCTATGCCCTCTAGTTCTGGACTCCCTTACCCTGGGGAAAAAAAGACCTGTGCTATTCACACTATCCATGTTCCTTGTGATTGGATAAACCTCTGTAAGGTTACCCCTCAGCCTGGACGCTCCAGGGAGACCAGCTTGCTCCCATCTCCCTCCCTTTTCAATCAATGCAAACGCAGAAAGACAAACAAAAACACTGTAAGCAGCAGACCCACGAAGGAATGACCGTTTTGCCCCTTTAAAGGTTTATCTCGTCAACTGTGACCAATAGTGACCTACCTCATCACCCATGTGCGGCTGGAATTCAAACCTGGTGGGTGGACAGAAGATCTGGTTGTACATGTCCATGACCTTGTGTTTGTCACTTCGTGCGTCCAGGCTGTCCACTGCATTCTCAATGATATCCAGCCCCTCATGCCGAGAGGTCTCCAGGTTATATTCTGCCGACAGGAAGGTCCTGAAAGTACGGGCTAGGCTGGCATGGAATCCCAAATCGGAGCACTGCGGGAAAACATAACATGGCTCAGTGATTAAAGCAGGATTCATGGCGAGCAGGGAGACTGAAACAGGTACCCGCTCTGGACCCTCTCTCACTCACTGAGTGAAGCAGCATTCCTCCCTCTCCCTCAAAAAGGAAGATGGCAGGGGGCTGGGGTTGGGAAAAGCAGCGATGCCTGTGCGCGGGGGGATGCAGAGATGGCAGTAGGTGGGAGGTGGGGAGATGCAGAGATGGCAGTGGGTCTGGGTGGGGGAAAGCAGCGATGGCGGTGGGTGGGGGGTCGGGGGGAAGCAGAGATGGCGGGGATCGAGGAATGGCCTCTGGGCTATATCCTATTCCTAACCATCCCATGGAACGAGGGTCTGCTCTGAAGACACTAAGCAGTGCGATAGAAAGGAGACACATTTAGGACAAGGAGCAGGTTGGGCAGGACAGAGCTCTGTTCTGATGGTTTCGTGGGCTGGTTCATTTCCAAGTCTGAGGAATTTCAGAATTGGAGCAGCTTACAGGGTGTGCCACCATGTTATAATGCTCTGTGTTTCCACGAGGGGTACAACACCACCTGGGGGCTGGTGCCAAAATTGGGAGAGCTGTCTCACAGACCAGTCAAAACACATTCACATTTGGGGAAATCATACTTTACAACGTCCTAGAGACTACATCGCTTTCCCTGGGTATGATGCAAATGCAGCAAGACCAGGACAATATTGAGGCTTGGGCTGACAAGTAACATTCTCACCACTTGAGAGTTTGCACTGCGGCAAAACCAGAAGCGAGGTGCATTAAGGCCGTTGCTGATCTCTCTCAGTGGAAATAACACGGGTCATTTCAAGACCAGCAGACCCTCACCAAGGACAAAGGCAGCACACCCTTGTTCTGGGACACTCTGGGGAAAGGTTCCTGCTTTGGGTGTCGGGTAAACATATTGCCTGCAAGTAGCACCATTGTGATGCCCAGCATCAGGCCTCAGGGGGCTACCTCCTCATCTGCACCAAAAGCCTCCCACTCCCCACTTCTGTATTTCCATGCTGTGGTCTATAACCTCCTCCCGCTGGCAAGGCGTTTTTTGGGAAGAACAACTGAGGAAACTTGGTGCACATGCTCTACATTACCAGTGGTGGTGGCTGTGGTCCAGGTAGTTAATAAAAAAAAACACACATTCATTCCCAGCTAAACCTGTTCGGCTTCTTCCAAGCCAACCAGTGAGTCACTCGGAGCTGGGCACCCTGCCACACTCCCTCACGGGTCGTCTCAGTCGGTTCAGGATCAGGAGCGAGCAACGCCTAGCAGACACGGACTTTTCTGGATTGGGCATCAACTTTCCGATGATTTAGACAAAGGAGGTGGCAGAATCCTCGCAAGAAAGTGAACTATATCTGCAGCCCAACTGCACCGCACGGTCCAAATGAAGTGAGGTGCCAAACGAGGGCTGCTTGACATGTTACAGCAGGGATTAGCGAGAGATAATGAGCCGGCAGGGGGGAAGATATGGAGGGAGGATCAAAGAGAAAAGCTCCTTTCACAGTGGAATTCTTGCGTTGTACGAGTATGGGGGGAGGGGGCAGGGGAAGCTGAGGGAGAAAGACTGTCCCTCACTGTAACAACCGTTGTGTTCTCACTTTACTCTCCAACAACATGTTCAAGGAAGGTTAACTTCAAGCCTATATAACTCCAAGTTCCCATGGAAACTGCTGTGAATATAGGTGTGTGTATGCCTGATCAGCACATATATTCTTATCTGTTAAAAACAGCAGGAACCGTGCAAGTCAGCAGTTGTACAGGCTACACAATGCTGGGTTTGTGCACTGGAGAGTTCTGGGCGAGAGGGTCCGGCGGGGGAAGGGTTGACCTAAAATTCACTAGAGTGGAAAACAAGACGGAAAACCATCTGGGGCTTTCAGACACAGCAAACAGACAAGGAAATGAACTTGTGTAGACTATTGTGAGGAGAACAGAGGCTGCGGAGAGCAGGCAGTCTACGGGCAAAGTGCCAACGAGGAGCTGGGGAAGGACAAAGATTCGAGTTCAGTATCGAGCGAAGAGGAACATTGAGCCCAATTCAACTCAGTCTGGTGACTGGGCCCATTAACCGGGCTAACTCTTGGCCCTGCACATTCTTTCTCCAGCAGGAATTGTTTGGTCCATTGACGAAGAAAGTAATTGCCATTTTTCATGGACTGTTAATTTACAGCCTCCTCCTCCTCCTCCTCACCCCCTCCAGAGAGACTGATACAAATCGAAAACAAGGAAGCGTAAGAATTTTGCCTTGGAGGAGATCAGATCTCATGAGCCGGTCTTATCTGCACTCGGCTCTGTTCTGATGGTTTTGTGGGCCCGTTAGTTTCCAAGTCTGAGGAATTTCAGAGCTGGAGCATCTTATAGGGTGCGGCCCCATGTTATAATGTCCTGTGTTTCCACGAGGGGTACAACACCACCTGGGGGCTGGTGCCAAAATTGGGAGAGCTGTCTCACAGACCAGTCAGAACACGTTCACAATTCGGGAAATCATACTTTACAACGTCCTAGAGACTACATCGCTTTCCCTGGGTAGGATGCAAATGCAGCCCGACCCAGACAATGTTCAGGCTTGGGCTGACACTTGACAAGTAACATTCTCACCACACAAATGCCCGGCAATGACTATCGCCAATAAGAGACTGCCCCTTGACATTCAATAGTGTTACCTTCACTGAGTTCCCCCATTATAAACATCCTAACGGGTTACCATTGACCAGAAATTGAACAGGACTTGCCACATAAACACAGTGGTTATAAGATCAGGTCAAAGGCTGTGAATAAGAAAAATCACATCCTCCTCGAGCCAAATTGTCCCATACAACCAGTCAGCTCCAGTCAACAGATTCAGAGTTAGACCCGAATAACTGGAGGCTTGGATCTTCCCACAAGAAGCACGAGACAGGGAGAATCTAATTGACTATCACTGGAACAGTCTGCAAATGTTACTGTTTCCTCTGAGAATCTGGGCAAGGCAAGGAAAGGAAAGGAAAGGAAGGGGAGAAAGTAACCTCACCTTTGGGACAGGGCCTGAAGATACCATGAATAGTAAAGGCTCAGAGATGGTGGGAACATGAAGATCATTTTTGTTGGTGATTAAAACTAATTCAAAATCTTATCGACTAGTTGATGTCCTCATGTGAGAGACGGAAGTGACTGGATATTGACTGAAAAGAAACAGATATTTAAATGACGAGTTTATACACTCGCCTTGTGAGGGTGCCAATATTGTTTTCGGTCATCAATCCAGCTCCACGCTGACCAACCCAAACTCTTATAAGATCAAGCTGAGGACGGGCAACTTGTTTCTGACAAGGCGACCCTCCGCACATCTGGCCCATCCAGGCACAAACATCCCGGGGTTGCCTGATCAAACCTCCGGGGTCAGTGGGCTGTGCTGCTGATGTGGGCTCTCACCAGCTCAACTGCAGAACCAGGAACTAACACCGAAACGTAGCGGGAGGGACAGGAGGAAGTGAACGAACTCAGGGCATTTTGTTGGTACAGCTGGCTGTGCTTGGTACATTATTTTGTCATTTTTCTCCAAATTGCAGTGTTTTGACTTGGCATTTGGTTTCAGACTCTCTGCGTAGCCCTGAATGTAACTATGCCAGCACAATGCAGAACTTCATGACCTGTCAGGATGCAGCATGGGTCGATGCCTGCATCGGAGCTCGCTACGGTGTCTGGAAGCAGGACGAACAAGATGTATACTGGGCTACGGGCACTGCCAACACCCTTGGTCCCTCTCCTACAACATCAGTACTGTGGGCTGGTTGGTTCGCCAGGTTGGTTTGTTGTTCCTGCAAGAGCAGACAGACCCAACACCACAAAACTGGGCAACAATTTTCTCTAAGCACTGAAGAGACTCAAACAGACCAGACAAATCAACAAAACAGACTTCTTAAGAAAAATGCAGAACAATGAACTAGCTCGGTGAGCCAACCAACCACAACATCCACAACCCAAGTTACAAATCTACTCTAAAATGTTAATCACTATTCTTTCCCTGGTCTTTATGCCCGAATGCCGCAGTGTGAAGGATGGGTTTACTTTTGAGGACCTGTTTTTTTAAAATCTTCTACCTAACCTCTTATATTCACTCTGTAAAGCCTTAGTCTTTTCCCTAACTACATCATTCCCACCTATGTGTGCAATAATCGCTGACTGCTCACTCTCTAAAAATACGCTTCAAACATTTTCAGAAAAGCAACATACTCTCCTAGATTCACACTCACCCTCCTGACTGTGCCCCTGACAGGACAGTCCCAATAACAATTATTCTTATAAATTTTGTCAAACCCCGCCAAACCCAAGATTAATCCTTTAGTGTCCAAGATCTGACTGCCTATTCTGTTTTCCTCTGAGAGACTATCCCTCTCAACTGTAACCAAAAAGGGATACCGTTTTGAGAGAGAAGAAAGATTTCTGAACTACCTTTTCACTTTTCCTGACAGTCGCCCTTCTCTCTGACTGATCCTGCCGTGTAGCCACCTCTCTAAACCTACTAACGGTCGAAAAACGTGGCTGGTGAAGTCTGGGGCAGCAAAGTGGACTGCACAGAGGGGGCCATTGCATTAGGACAGCCAGGGTCTACGGTCCCACAGGGCATGGGTCTGCGTGGAACATCTTTGCCCCTCAAAAAGGTCCTCAACATCAGGTGGGTCCTGCAGTTTAGAGGTTGCGTCACAGCCCACCTACTCTGAGTGTATCCTCAGCCATTTTCTTCCCTGTTGTGCACAACTGTGGAAAGAGGCAGTGAGCGCTACCAGCTTCAGCCCCCACACATCCAAACCCTCCTCCTGGTAGCCCTTCCCCCTAAACCTGACAGGCTTGGCATTTTCCCCAGGGATCTCACCAATCCGCTCCGGGCCCTTCCCGGCGTGGCCATTCAGTCCCCTCCCCCCATGGCACAAACGCCAAAGCCATGGACAACAATCATCCCCCGACCCCACGACCTCCTCTTCCTGTCAATGCTTTACCGTACCCTCCCCTGATCGATACCGTTGCCTTAATCACCTCACCATCGGCCAGCCAGCAAGCCCCCAATCCAGGATACGAGCTTGCCTAGTCTCCTTCCTGCTGAAGTCTCCCCCCATCCAACCAATCTCCCTTGTCCACACCCTTGCCGTTCATTTCCGCAATGGGCTGGCCTGGTTCAGGCCCTCAGCCTAACCTGACACCTGACTGGTGGTTACACATCTCCCCACTCATGTTTGGCTTGATCCCCTAGACTGGACACTATGGAGTCACAGGACTGACCCATAACCCATTCCCTGAACTGCAGAGGCACGAGGCCCGAGTCTAAGATCACTCCTTGACTGGATGCTTGACCGTGGCCAATCCCGTGGATTGGTATGGGAGGCTGCCCTTGATGTACTGTGCCAGGAGCCCCCTAACTGACGTGTGGAATTCAGGGAGGTATATTCCCATAAGGCTCTGAGCCACGGCTGCCTGGTCGCTGTATAAGCTGCTGGTGCAGAGAGCACTGGTGTGAGATTGACTTAACGTAGTGCTGTACAAGACGTCTGCCCCCTAGACTGAGCAATACGGTGAGCTGCCTGGTAGTGTAACAATGGTGAGCGCGTACAGATAGCTATTAAGTCAAGGAGTGCAGTCCAGTCTGGGAGTTGGGTCACTCTCCCTGTGCCCAGTATGCCCTCACAGCAGCATTTCAATGCTAGTTCCTGATGCCCTCTGCAACGTGAGTCTATGCTTCCTGATTTGGCTGTAAGTGGATTGCAGAGAGTGCCATGATGGGCACGGGAGTTGGGGGGGCAGGGGGGATGCCAATGTCCATAGACAAGGAGTACGTGTGGCTGGTAGTTATGGATTGGGCCATGGGGAACGGCTTTTCCTCGTCAAAAAGGCGCAAGGGGTGAACTGAAGTCACCAGGTACCCGTTCTGACTTCTCAGTGTCAGGATTGCTTGGACAGTTTGGTAAGAAAGGGAGCTGAATAGGCCCACAAACAAGATGCTTAACATGCTATGATCTGCTTCAGTTGGCGACTCGCTGCGGCCTATGAGAATTCACAACGCACCTTGTGAGGAGCATTAAAGATGGAAAGAGGGACTGACTGAACCGCTCTGGAGGGAATCATCATGAAATTGAAGGGCCAAATATCTCCCTTCTGTCTCTTTATGGCTTGCTTGAACTTCAATCAAGAGTGCAAAAGACACATTCGAAGGCAAAGGTGTCACCACTAAGTCCCAATGAACATTGAGGACCCTCTCAAAACCCATTTCCGTAGATGAGTTTGCTACCATTTCTGCGAGCCCTCCTAGCTTAGCTCAGTGGCCACTCTTTATCCCTTTCATTTCCCACCGTGCCACCTCCTTTTCATCCCCAAACCCAATACGCCCAGACGGTATGTTCCAGGTTTGACTCTGGTCACCCCACTTTTAGCAGCACATAATTCCGAACACAGTAGGGAATACTGACATCAATCAGGTCAGAGACATCGTGGATGTAGTATTTAGCCACAGCAGCATTCGTCGCTGCTAGGTTAAGCAGGTAGTCATTTCTGGCTTTGGTGCACTTCAGTTTGTTTTCTGAATACTTGGCTTGACGCTGAGGAACAGAACAGAAAAGGAAATCCATTGTGAGAATACTTACAGAATAGTTCACATGCAGAAGTACCAGGCAGGTATGTACTCAATTCCAAAACCATCTTAGAGAGTTTCAATATTCCAAACCTCTTCACATTCACCCACACCACATAGGATTTTCAGGCTTGTACGATTTCTGATCAGAACACCAAGATGATCAGATGGGGCTTTGGGTTAGATAGCGTCCTGGGCTGGGGATTACAATCCCATCCAGGGTGACCCTGAGCTAACTATCCCTGGGAAAACTGCCTGCTGCGAGTCAAGAAGGATGGTTAGTGGGGGAAGCAGAAGTACAATAACGAATTTTTAAGAGTGTGACTGAGGCACATTAGCGTAGCAGAATATAATTCTGTGTCTAATCCTGTGTGGTCCCAGTTTTGCAAGTGTTTGGTGGGGGAGCAATGTAGAGGTAGCTTTACTCTGTATCTAACCCCGTGATGTCTGTCCTTGGAGGTGGTTGATGAGGACAGTGTTGGGGGTACTTTACTTCCAGTTTGCTTTCCATTTAAAAGGGCAGAGGTAGCTTTACTCTGTATCTAACTATTAGGGTGGCACGGCGGCTCAGTGGTTAGCACTGCAGCCTCACAGCACCAGGAACCCAGGTTCAATTCCAGCCTCAGGCAATTGTCTGCGTGGAGTTTGCACATTCTCCCCGTGTTTGCGTGGGTTTCCTTTGGGTGCTCCGGTTTCCTCCCACAGTCCAAAGATGTGCAGGTTAGGTGGATTGGCCGTGCTAAATTGCCTGTAGTGACCAGGGATGTTTAAGTTAGGTGGGTTAGACATGGGGAAATATAGGGGAATGGGATACTCTTCGGAGGGGTGGTGTAGGCTTGTTGGGCCGAACAGCCTGTTTCCATACTGTCGGGTTTCTATGATTCTATGTATTACCTAGAATGACGCTCTTGTAGAACTGTTTCGTACTGATTCACTGTTTTATCCAGTTCAAATTCTTCCCTGTCTTGTTACTTTTTGTTCAGCTAAGAGCTTTTCAAGTGAAACAGCCAAAACCTTTCTGGAAGTCTGAATAACCCTGAATGCACAGCATTCGACTGGCTAGTTCACATGCTGTATTCCCAAAGACAAGATTCAGGTACAACACTCTCCTGGATGCCTGTTGCTAATTAAGCTGTTGTTTTACACACCCTCCTCTGGCTTATACCTTTGAGCAGGTTCCATACTTTCACTGGTTTTCACTGTTAAGCTAAAGTGTCAGGTGTTTCTGAATATCCAGACATGTGGGGATAGTGGGCGAAGGTCAAAGGTCAGCTGTGACCTCACTGAATGGCCAAGAAGCAGGCTTAATAGCTCAAATATGTCTTCCTCCCGTCTCTATTCCCCATATTTCCTCATTCTGATTTATCCATTTGTATTTTTGTATTAGGGTTACAGATGCCGGCTTACAGAAAGCATCTTCAAATGTTTTTCTGCACCTGGGATCAAGCTGTCCAAACTTCCTGACAGTCTGCTTTCGCATCCCAAATTATATATTCCATCTGGAAAGCAGGTTGCTATTTGCTCACCTGGATTCGAGGTCAGACCTTTTCTTTTTTGGGGATAAAATTGTATCAGATATAATGGGAACTGCAGATGCTGGAGAATCCGAGACGACAAAGTGTAGAGCTGGATGAACACAGCAGGCCAAGCGTCATCTGCTCCTAAGATGCTGCTTGGCCTGCTGTGTTCATCCAGCTCCACATTTTGTTGTCTTTTCATTTTTGGACTTCATTTCTCAGGCCTGAAAAACTGAGTGCTAACCAGCTGAGTCACCTGGTGCTCTACCCCAGATTTTCTTTAAACATACATCAAAAATAGTGGACATGCCAGAGACACGAAACATAAAAGGAGGAGAAAGCAGGTTTTTATCTTGGACAACAGGAGTAGACAAATGCTTTCAGCTTTTCTGCAGGGTCCCTGTGTGAGTCAGCTTGAGGTAGGCTGGCCAACTGATGGTCTGTTGCAGATTAGCGAGCTGGACAGTTCCAACTACAGTTCTTAGGAATCACAATATCTAGACAGAACATCTCCCGGTGCAGAAACCACATGCTTATCAGGGCAGCAGTGGCTCAGTGGTTAGCACTGCTGCCTCACAGCACTGGGAATATGGGTTCAATTCCACCCTCAGGCGACTGTCTGTGTGGAGTCTGCACGTTCTCCCTGCGTTTCCTCCCACAGCCCAAAGATGTGCAGCTTAGGTGGACTGGCTGTGCTAAATTGCCTGTAGTGTTCAGGGATGTGCAGGCTCGGTGGGTTAGCCATGGGAAGTGCAAGATTATAGGGTAGGGGGAATGGGTCTGGGTGGGATGCTCTTCAGAGGTTTGGTCAAGTGTGGGCCTGTTGGGCCGAATGGCCTGTTTTCACACTGTAGGGGTTCTATGGTATGGTGTTATCAGGACTAAACTGGACCTGCATCATGAGGAAGCAACAGTCTAGTGGCATTATTATTGGACTGCTAATCCAGAGACCACATATTGTTCTGGAAACCTGGGTTCAAATCGCAGCACAGTAGATGGTGGAACATGAATTCAATAAAAATCTGGACTTAAGAGAGTCTATTGATGACCATGAATCCACTGCCAAGTGTTGGAAAAAACAAATCTGATTCACCAACACACTTTAAGAGAAGGCCTAATTACAACTGCAGACTCACAGTAACGTGGTTGACTACGAACTGTCCTTTGGGCAATCAGGGATGGGCAATAAACGCTTGACTAGCCAGTGACACCTACACCTGGTGAATAAAAATCCCTCGGGCTGATGCAAACTTATCGTCCTTGGGCTGCAGGTATTCTTCATCCAGGATTTCTCACTGGGACATTTAATGAAAAGACGGATTTGCATTTACAGAGCATGTAATCTTCAAATTCGTTTACATAAAAAGAAGTGTGATGACTGTTCTAATGTTATCAAATACAGCAGATATTCTTGGGTATAGCTGGATATCAGACGCGGGTCATTTTACAAACATAGAAAATAGGGGAAGATTTAGACCATTCAGTCCCCGAGCCTGCTCTGCCAGTCAATAAGGTCAGGGCTGATCTGTTTATATTTCAAACTTTACATTTCCATCTACCCCGACAACTTGTGATTTTCTTTGCAAACACAAATCCATTTATCTCCACCTTCAAAGTATTTAAGGCCCCATCTCCATTGCCTTCCGAAGCAATGAGCTCCTGGGGTTGCACAACCCTCAGTTAAATATTTCTCATGCCTGTCCCAAATGCCTTTAAAACTGTGCCCCCGAGCTCTGCACAAACCCACAAGTGGAAGCATCCCTTCCACATTCCCTTTATTGGAACAAACGTAAGAAACAGGAGTAGGCTGTTCGGCCCTTTGAGCCTGCTCCACCATTCAACAAGATCATGGCATCTCTTCCTGGACTCAGCTCCACTTGCCTGCCTGCTCACCATAACCCTTAATTCCTTCACTGCTCGAAAATCTACATTTGCCTTAAAAACGTTCAACGAGGTAGCCTCAGCCATTTCACTAGGGAGGGAATTCCACAGATTCACAACCCTTTGGGTAAAGAAGTTCCTCCTCAACTCAGTCTCAAAATAAAGGGGAGCAGATTTAGGACTACATACCTAGATTCTGGCTTCACCTGTCAGTAAAAACAACCTCCCTGCTTCTATCATAGCTATTCCCTTCATGATTTTATATGTTTCTGTAAGAGCTCTCCTCATTCTTCTAAATTCCATTGAGCATAGATCCAGTCTACTCAATCTCTCCTCATAAGCCAACCCTCTCATATCCAGAATCAACCAAGTGAACCTCTTCTGCACCCCCTCCAGTTTTTTCTCAAGTAAGGAGACCAGAACTGTACACAGTACTCCAGGTGTGGCCCCACAGCACCCTATACAGCTGCAGCGTAATCTCCCTGTTTTTAAACTCCATCCCTCTAGCAATTCAGACCATCTGAACCTTATACACTTTAATTAAGTGACTCCTAACTTTTTAAGAACTCCAGTGAAACACGCCCAATCCGGTCCAAACTTTCCTTGTAAGACAAACCACTCATTCCAGGTAGTGATCTAGTAAACCTCCTTTGAACCATCTCCAATGATTTAACATCCTTAACTAGACTGACTAAAACTGTGCACAGTATTCCAGATGTAGTCCAGCTATAACTGAAGTATAACATCCTGATATGAGTGAATTCATCCCGCAATAGTAAGGCAGCATACTCTATTATTGGTCTTCAGAATTATTTCTTGTACCTACAGGCTAATTTTGTGACTCATGCAGCAGATCACCCAGATCTCTCTGCACTGCAGAATTCTACAGTTCTTTTCCATTTAAGCAACACACTGCTTTTTCATTCTTCCTGCCAAAAGGGAGCAACTTCACATTCTCCCACATTATACTTCATCTGCCCGATTTCTTTCTCTGCTCATGCAACTTATTTCTTTACCTGTATTCAACCTCCTTATGACTTCTTTGTAACATACTTCCTATCTATCCTGGAGTCACCTGTGAATTTAGCTCCATGTCTCTGCTCTCTTCATCTAAGTTACCAATGTAAACTCTGACAAGTTGAAGCCCCAGTACAGGCCCGTGCCAACTCCACTCATCCCACCTTACCAACGAGACCCATATGCACACTGTTTTCGGCCAGCGAGACAATCTTCCGTCTCTACCAGCATGGTACCCCGCTGATGCCATGAGTTTTATTGTCTGCAATTACCTTTGATGTGGTACCTTATCAAATGAAAATCCAAGTACAGTATATCAAATGGCTCCCCTTAATCCATACCAAATGTCATTCATAGAACATAGAACAGTACAGCACAGTACAGGCCAGGCCAGGCCCGTCAATCCGTGGTGTTGCGCTGAATTTTTACCCTAATCCTAAAGTCTAACCTCCACCCCTACCTTATACTTTATTTCCTTCAAAGAACACCAATAAATTGCCTAAACGTGATTTCCTTCTGACAAAACCATCTTCCCGATTACCTTGCTGCCCCCGAAGTGTGCAGCGATAAACGGCTTTCATGATTGACATATGACAAGCTAAGTGACCAAAGCTTCCTGTCTTCTGCCTCCCTGCGTTTTGAAAGAGGGGATTATATTTGCTACTTTCCAATCCAGTGGAACCTTTCCCAAATCTAAGTAGTTTTGAAAATTAACATCAATTCACCTACTACCTCAAAAGCAGCCTCTTAAGGCCGTAGGATGGAGTCTACCTGGACCCAGAGACTTGTCAATCTGCAGCTCCAGTTTGCTCAGTATCACTTCCCTTGTGATTGTAATTTCACCAAGTTTCTCTCTCCTTTCCACCTCCTGATTTACTCTATTACTAGGATATTTCTCACATTCTCTTTAGTGAAAACAGAGGCAAAGTATTTGTTCATTTAATCCATTATTTCCTTATAAGGATGAGAGAACAAGGTGAATGGTCCCAGAAGCCTATCCCATGTTGAACGAAATCTGCCTTGGGTCTCAAATCATCTTCTGTGCCATTTCATCATATCTTCAACCACCCAATACTTCAATCACCTAATTATCACCCTTTAAGTACTTTCAGTGATCTAGCCTCCACACCTCTCTGGGTGAGAGAAATCCAGATACGAACTGCCCATTGGGAGAAGAAACTTCTTTGCATCTTTATGTGAGTGCTCTTTATTCTGTATGTGGTACCCTTGTTAAATATTTCCCACTCTGGTGCAAACATCTTCTCAGTACCTAACCTGTCAAGCCCCCTGTAGATCGACCCCTCATTCTTAAAATCTCTAACCAATAAAGGTCTAATCTGTTTAGCCATTCTTGTTAAGTCAACACTTTCATCCTTGGAATCAGCCCAATGAATCTCTTTATCAACTGCCTCCAGTGGAAGTATATACTTTTATTAAGTGTAAGGACCAAAACTATACAAGGCACTCTAGCACAGGCAAAGGGTCACAGAGTCATTCAGCATGGAAACAGACCCTTTGGTCCACCTCATCATGCTGATCAGATGTCCCAATCTAGTCCAGTGCCATGTGCCAGCATTTGGCCCATATCCCTCTAAATCCTTCCTACTTATATGTCCATCCAGTTGCCTATTAAATATTGTAATTGAATCCACTTCCACTACTTTCTCTGGCAACTCGTTCCATACATGCACCACGGTCCGCGTGAAAATATTATCCCTCGGGTCCTTTTTAAGTATTTCCCCTCTCACTTAAACCTGTGCCCTCTAGTTTTGGACTATTCCACACTAGGAAAAAGACTATTCACCCTATCCATGCCCCTCATGATTTTACAAACCTCTTTAAGGTCACGCCGCAGCCTCCAACGTTCCTGGGGAAATAGCCCCAGCCTACTCAGCCTCTCCCTACAGCTCAAAATCTCAGCCCTGGCAACATTCTTGTAAATCTTTTCCGCACCTTTTCCAGATTAACAACATCCTTTCTATAGAAGGAAGGCCAGAACTGTATGCAGTATTCCAAAAGTGGCCTCACCAATGTCCTGCACAGATGTGACATGACATCTCAACTCCTATACTCAAATGTTCCGATGACTGAAGGCAAGCATGCTAAATGCCTTCTTCACCACCCTGTCTACCTGCGACTCCACCTTTCAAGGAATGTGAACCTGCACCCCTAAGTCTCTGTTTGGCAACACTCCCCAGGGCCCTACCATTAACTGTGTAAGTCCTGCCCTGTTTGGCTTTACCAAAACGCAAAACCCCACAATTATTTAAATTAAACTTCATTTGCCACTCCTCAATCCATTGGCCAAACTGAGCAAGATCCCATTGTCCTGAGGTAATCTTCTTCACTGTCCACAACACCACTAATCTTGGTGTTATCTGCAAACTCACTAACCATACCTCCTATATTCACATCCAAATCATTTATATAAATGAAGAACATCAATGGACCCAGCACTGATGCTTGCGACACACCGCTGGTCACAGGCCTCCAGTCTGCAAAACAACCCTCCACCACCACCCTGTCTCCTACCTTCAAGCCAATTTTGTATCCAATTGGCTAGCTCCCTCTGGGCCACAGGACTCGAAATGTTAATAACTGTGCTTTTTTGCTCTGCAGATGCTGCCAGACCTGCTGAGTTTCTCCAGGACTTTACGTTTTTGTTTTAGATCTGTAGTGTCTACAGTTTTGGTTTTTCCATTATTATTACAAGTCTTTGCTAATTTTAAATGTCAATCCCCCGGCAATAAAGGCCAAAATGACATTTGCTTTCTTAATTACTTGCTGCAGCTGCGTGCTAACTTTGTGTGTTTCATGCACAAGTCCATCCCGATTTATCTCTGCTGCACTTCTGGGCCATTTAAATAACAGTCTGTCTTTTGATTCTTCTGACCAAACCTCTCACTTTCCAAGTTTAAACGCCAATGGGCCAAGCTTTTCCCCACTCACTCAACCTATCAACATCCCCTTTCAAGTTCCTTATGTTCTCATCTCATCGTGCCCTTCCACCCATTTTATTATCTGCTATTTACTCCCTTTACTGACTGGAGGACCAGAGCTCACTTGCTCTTTTCTGTTTAGATACCTGTAGAAACTCATGTTATTTGATTTTTACATTCTAGCTAGTTTCCTGTCATTCTACTATTTTCTTCCTGATTGCAAGGTTTCATCATTCTCTGCTGTTCTTTATATTCTGCCCCAAACATCTGATTTGCCACTCACCGTTGCATGTTATGTGCTCTCTGCTTTAATTTGCTGCTTTTCCTGACTTATTTAATGGGCCCTCCATTTAGAATTTCTCATTCTGGTAGCAACACACATATTCAGGGTATTCTGAAATATCCCCACAAATACCTGCTACAATGTCTCTATTCATCCATCCCCTAGCCTAGTGTGCCAGTTCACTTCAGCTAACTTAGCTTTCACACCCTTATTTAGGTTTAAAACATTAGCCTCCAGATCCTTTCTGCTCCGTTTCAAGTGGTCTGTGATATTTAATCATATTGTGGTTACTGTTAACTGGGAGGTGCCTTTAGTCTGAGGGTCATTGCTGGATCCTGTCACACTCTACAGTTAAAAGTGTAGTTCGGTCTCCACTTCTCCCAGTATTGCTGTGGGCCCACAAACTGGAATCAACTTCTCTCACGCCAGTCCTTTTAAGCAACTTGTTCAAAATGCCAAAGAATGGAAAATATCTCAAACAAAGACAGAAATCGCTGGAGAAACTCAGCAGGTCTGGCAGCATCTGTGGATAGAAAGCGCAGTTAGATGTTGAGAGTCCAGTGACCCTTCTTCAGAACTGATAGTTGCTAGAATAAGGTGGGACCAATGCTTTGGCGGTCCAGCATGCTGCCATCAGGGGTTTATCCTCACAGATTAGCGATGCAGACAACGTGTTGGTGATGGCACAGTGATGTTATTGCTAGACTGCTAATCCACAGACTTGGGTAATGTTCTGGGGACCTGGGTTCAAATCCTGCCAGAGCAGATCGTCAAAACAAGAGAGAGTCTAATAATGGCCATAAAACCATTGCCAGTTTACAGGGGTGAAAAACCCATCTAGCTCACTAAATGCCCTTTAGGGAAGGAAATCTTCCATTCTTACCTGGTCTGGCCTCCATGTGACTCCAGACGCACAGCAACGGGATTGACTCTTATCTAGGCAACGAGGGATGGGCAATAAATGCTGGTCCAGCCCGCAACACCCTCACCCCATGAATCAATTTTAAAAAGAAGAAAGAAATAGAGTTTGAACATAACTTCAAACTCCACTGTAGCATTTTTGGATTTGAATTCCATTTTAAATAAGAAAATGGTTCCAGTGCAAGTTGTTGTACTGATTAAAAAACCCAATTGGCTCCTCCTGTTCATTACAGAAAGAAACCTTTGGTCTACCTGGTCTGGCTTCTGTGGCACTCCAAACCTGCACCCATGTGGTTGTCTCTTCCTGCAGGAAAATATCTTAACAAGCCATTTGGTTGCACCAAATCTAGCCTCTTCTGCACTCTCAATAATCTAAATACGCTCGCACACTCCACTTCTCTGTCTTGTTACTTCACAATAAAGAATCCCAAAAAAAATTCACTGTCCAACGATAAATGTTTTAATAATTTACACATCTAGCCAAATCCGCTGACTAACCACACTTTGCATCCTATGGTAGGAAGTAGCTTATATTTAACATAGAGCCATTAACTTAATAAAGGAGGAGGGGGGAGTGCAAACATGAATGGGATGGTGTTGATGCTGGTAGCCCTGGACACAGTTCAGAAGCCGTAACAGGGCTGGCCAAGGGCCAAACCATCCTGTTTAAAAGACTTCAAAAGCAATTTATCCCCCCGTTATTTTGGTAAATTTTAGGCCGTCTAGCTGTCAATCCTCACCCTTTACATCCCATGTTCCATCAGCAAACCCTCAGTCACCTCCCATCTAGTCTCCACGGTCCCCAAGCCAAGTTAACGCACACACACCTACTAATGCCAATTCACCTAATAGCCTCCATGAGCAGTTTGCAAGCGAACTGAAATAAAGCTCCAAATATCTACTGCCGCCTTCACTACATTGAAACAACACCCTGATTCATGAAATCCCATTTAGAACTTTTCAATCCCTCAAATACTTAATTCCACTGTAAAACAAACAGATGTGTATTCGAAGTCCCATGTCAAAGACACTTAATCCTTCAATAACCTCTTCGAGCGGTCAGTGAATAACAAACTGAGCATTGTACTTTTTAAAAAAGGACTGGGGGTTTAATAGCTGCACAGTTCTACAGACTTCATCAGCCCTTCATCAGCATTTATCTCCACTCTAATTGTGTGTAGCCTCCTCACTGCAGGAATTGTCAACAAATGGCCCAGTGGAGTTTGGGTTTTTGTTTTGATTCAGCGGCTTTCTTTACCCTTGTATGGAAATGGGATCTGTTGGACGTAGGGTTGGAATTTCCAAATCCAGACATTTTGAAGGTGGACAGAGTCTCCATGACTCCTTAAACATACAGGCAGGAGTATGTAATTCATGTCTGTATGCTTACGTGATCAACTTCTGACAACATTGAGTGACAAAGGAAGTGAATTAACTTACAACATTCAAAATACACTGTGCTGTTAGCTGACTGTTTTTCCAAAATACCGTGCCAGAAAGGTTAAATTTCACACAAAAGCAACACGCAATTAAAAATTGAGATCGCCCGACCCAATGTGATGTATTTTGTTTTTAATTTTCTGATCTGGGATTTTAACGAGCTGGATTTCCAACAAGTAATATCTGTGGCACCAGCCACAGTGCAAATCGCTAAGTTTTAGAGTCAACCTTACCAGGGCTCACGAGTAGGGAAAACGCAACTTAAGCGTGAGCTCAAAACACACACCATCACTTTTGGTAGCTCATACTCTGAAATCGGGACTGGTAGATTATTATCTGTCTACACCAAACATTTAGGGTTGCTCTGTGCTTCAGATGAAGCAGAAAATTGGCAAGAAGTTATTATAGCCAAGCTGTAACAGAGGTACCAGCCATTTTCTTCCGATCTGTCTGAAGGCACATTGAAGAGACAGCATGTTAATTGATTGCACATCCCTCACAGGCTCCATTCATCATAGCCAGCGTAAATCAGGCATTTGCCAGGAGTCAGGGACACCATTGTGCTCCATCATCTGACACTCTCAAACTGGCACACACAGTGGCAGACGGAGCATGTCCGTTTCCGTGGAAACGCATGCACTTGATCTGCTATCCGTCAAGGAGCTGAACGCAAAACAACACAAAAAAACCTTTCAGACGCCACCCGCACCCTCCTCCACCCCCAACCCTTGCCCTCGATTGTTCCAAACCCCTCCTCCAACTGAGTGTCAATGTGCCAGAGTTCAAGGGTCAACAATGGAATGGTACGATATAGACTGTCACTCCAATTCTCGCGCTGAGACACTGCCACATTGTTCAGGAGAGGCCCTCTCCACCCTGATCAACACTACCCAAGCCCAGGAGATAGGAGTTCTCCCAGTATCCTGAGGATTACCCCCCCACCTTTTGACTGGGACCTGAAGCCAACCAGCTGGTCATCCACTGCCCTGCAGTTCATGGTGCACCAATACCAGTCTGAATGGGAACAATTACTGCACCACAGATAGAGCTGACCAGAGCACCGGGTCCAACACAAAGGAAACCGTGGGAAATGCAAGTATTTATTACATCCTTTGAGATGTGCAACTTTGAATATGGTTCCCCTTTTCTTTTGCCAACTCAGTTGCCCGAGTCAGATAGTCAGAATGGAGAGGAATGTGCAAGCTGACATGCTTAGTGCATTACCATGGGAGTGCTGTGCTATTAAAGAGGCTGGCATTCAGGCAAGCTATTAAACCAAGACTGATCTGTCCTTGGAAATTGATACATAAAGTCACAAGAGTGCGGGAAGTTTAGAAGAATGTGGGGAATCTCAAGGAAACCGATAACATTCGAGCAGGACTAGACAAGGTAAAAGGCAGGAAGGACCAGGGGAGCCTAGTTACAATATTTAAAAGACATTTGGACAGGTGTGCCACCAGGAAAGGGTTAGAGGGATATGGGCCAAACGCCGACAAAAGGGACGAAAGTTTAGTTTGGGAAACTTTGTCGGCATAGACAAGTTGGTTTGAAGGGTCTGCTTCTGTACTGTATGACTCTACAACAGTCACAGTTTAAGGAAATGGGTAGGCCATGGGTAGGATTCAGATAAGGGAAATGTCTTCAGCCAGAGAGTGATGAGCCTGTGGAAATCTCTGCCCCAGAGGCCAAAACACACCCTCTTCCAGAATAAGTTGGATATAACTCTTAAGACTAAAGGGATCAATGGCTAAGGGGAGAAAGTGGGAACAGGGTACTGAGTTGGATGATCACCATTCAATACAATCATGGCTGAAGTAGAGTCAAAGGGCTGATGGCCTACTCCTTTTTTTTCTTTATTTCTTTATTCATTCATGGGATGAGGGCATCGCTGGCTAGGGCAGCATTTATTGCCCATTCCCTAACTGCCCAGAGGGCTGTTAAGAGTCAACCACATTGCTGTGGGTCTGGAGTCACGTGTAGGCCAGGCCAGATAAGGATGGCAGTTTCCTTCCCTAAAGGGCGTTAGTGAACCAAATGGGTTTTCCCCGACAATCAATAAAGGATTTGTGGTCATTGTTAGATTCTTAATTGTAGATGCTTATTGAATTCAAATTCCACCATCTGCCATGCAGCTTTCGAACCCAGGTCCACAGAACATTATCTGGGTCTCTGGATTAACAGTCCAGTGATATCACTAGGCCATCACCTCCCCGGGCTCCTATATTCTATGTTTCTATCACAGGCCTCTTCATTCCACAGGTCCACCACTTTGTACTATGCTGTGAAGTCCACATCTCACCAAACATCAATTCATAGAATCCCTACAGTGTGGAGACAGGCCCTTCGGTTCAACATGTCCATCCGGACCCTCAGAGCATCTCACTCAGTAAAACCCACCTAAATCTACACATCCATGAACACTACAGGGTAATTTGGCACAGCCAATGCGCCTAACCTGCACATCTTTGGACTATGGGAGGAAACCGGAGCACCTGGAGGAAACCCACAGACACAGGGAGAATGTGCAAACTCCACAGAGTCACCAGAGGGTGGAATCGAACCCGGGTCCCTGGCGCCGTGAGGCAGCAGTGCTAACCACTGTGCCACCGTGCTGCCCTTTAGAAACCATGCTCTCTACATCCTCTGACCTTACGCAATGACTGCAGCTTCCGCTATACCTTCTCCTTCATTTTCTCGATCTTCCTGACAGAGCTACGGCGCTGAGGCCTGTCCTCATGTCGTAGCAAGTTCACGCTCATGTCTCCCGATTTGCTGAACTGCTTCTCTTCCTGTTTTTCCGCCTCCTTCAGCTTGCTCTCCGCACTGATGCTCTCTGCGTGGTACATGTGGTACGTCTTCATGACCTGCCAGGCAGAGAAGACAACAAATCACCAAGCAGCACTGTCAGCACACCCCAATGAGGCGTCTCACTAGTAGCATTATGGGTACAATTGGTCACCAAGCTCTTAGGTGGTGGTATGGGGAAACATGTCACAAAAGCTGATCCCAGTGGAAAGGGAGCGTTTTAGGGAGGGAATCCCAGAGCTGAGGACCAGCGTTGAAAGCCCTACTTCCCAATGGTAATGGGACAAAGTGATGGATACGCAAGAGACCAGTAGCAGAGGAGGGCAGAGACTGCAGAACTTGGCAGCAAATGCAGAGCTAGAGGGAGTGAGGCAATAGGGAATCTGAATGGGAACAGGGGATGTTTCCATAATCTGATACTTCCTAAGCAAGCATTGAATTCAAAAGCTTTCCCCTTCCTAAAGGGCTACGTGAGGAACCCTGATGCACACATGGGCACAGGGCGTGCCATCTAACCTCAAAGGAGCCTCTGCACCTGATGGAGCTCGGGGCACCTCCCACCGGGCACCCACGCCACAATCCACTCGAGGCACGGGGCTGTCCCAGGGGAAACCACGAGGCCACGTGTGGAGGGCATGGCTGTTTCTCTGTAAAGAAGACAGGGTGCCGGAGAGGGGGAAAGGTGATGGTGGAGTGGAAGGGAGCCGGGGAGGGTGTAGAAAGGGGGCACACAGGGGACAGGAAGGGGTGAGTGTGAACAGTGGGCAGGGAATGGCAAACAAAGAGGGGGAGAGCAAGGGTGAAGAAGGAGGGACAAGGCAGAGGGGGATGGTGGGGTCAAGAGGGAGGGGCAAGTGTGACAAGGAAGGAGTGCAAATAGGAAGGATGGGAGGATCAAATGAGAGGGGAGTGGAAAGGGGAGGGCGATTGTGATCTGGAAAACATCAGAAGGCGGCTGCATGCCAGCAACAATGTAGATCAGGGGGTCGGGAGGTAGCAGCAGGGGCTGGGAGCAGGATTATAGAGCAATGCTCTTCATGTGGGGACTAGAGGAGCAGTCAACAGTGGGCTGCTGGCTGCAATTATCAACTTGAAGGGAACTCACAGTGAGCACAAATCACATGACCTGGAAGGTTGTTAAAACATTGAGAGGTCTTCAGCATGAAGTAACTCTTGAAAGTGATGGACAGCATGTCATGAAACTGCCTTCTTGATTGATTGACAGCACAGAATCAAAGTTGTTAGACTGTAATCTCAATGCAGGGTCAATTGAAAGAGAAACAGAAACCATCTGTGATAACGGGAACTGCAGATGTTGGAGAATCCAAGATAACAAAGTGTAGAGCTAGATGAACACAGCACCTCTGCTCGGTTCGCAACAAACAACTGCACCTCCCAGTCGCGAACCATTTCAACTCCTCCTCCCATTCCTCAGACAACATGTCCATCACGGGCCTCCTGCAGTGCCACAATGATGCCACCCAAAGGTTGCAGAAACAGCAACTCATATTCTGCTTGGGAACCCTGCAGCCCAATGGTATCAATGTGGATTTCACAAGCTTCAAAATCTCCCCTTCCCCCACCGCATCCCAAAACCAGCCCAGTTCTTCCCCTCCCACCACTGCATCCCAAAACCAGCCCAGCCTGTTTCTGCTTCCCTAACCTGTTCTTCCTCTCACCCATCCCTTCCTCCCACCTCAAGCCACACCACCATTTCCTACCTACCACCTCATCCCGCCTCCTTGACCTGTCCATCTTCCCTGGACTGACCTATCCCCTCCCTACCTCCTCACCTATACTCTCCTCTCTACCTATCTTGTTTTTTCTCCATCTTCGGTCCGCCTCCCCCTCTCTCCCTATTTATTCCAGTCCTTCTCCCCATCCCCCTCTCTGATGAAGGGTCTAGGCCCGAAACGTCAGCTTTTGTGCTCCTGAGATGCTGCTTGGCCTGCTGTGTTCATCCAGCTCCACACTTTGTTATCACAGAAACCATCTGTACCTGATTTACACAGTCATCCGATTAGGAATAGGCCAATCAGTCCATTGCGTCCACTCCCCTCTCATTTTATCCTCCCACCCTTCCTCTTCGCACTCCTTCCCTGTCACACTTACCCCTCCCTCTTGACCCCACCGTCCCCCTCTGCCTTGACTGTCCCTCTTCACCCTTGCTCTCCTCCTCTTTGTTCGCCATTCCCCTGACTACTGTTCACACTCAGATGTCCAATGCAGTCACGGCTTTAATGTATTTTACCTACCCCATCCTTGTAACTCTGTACACCAGTGGTAATCAGAAATCTCTCAATCTCTGTCCTAAACACACCCAAAGACTGAACTCCCACAGCCCCCTGTCATAGCAAATTTCAAAGGTTCACAACCTTTATAAATAATGCTCATCTTGGTTCTAAGAGACAGCTCTTTGTTTTTAAATTGTGTCCCCTAATTTTAGACTCCCCAACCAGGGGACACATCTTGCTTGCATCTACACCACCTAACCCTTAAGTACTTTGTAAACCTCAATGAGATCACTTTTCATTCTTCACAACTCTAGAGAATACAGTTTGCTCAATCCTACCAGGTTAGTCCCATCAACTCGGGAACAAGTCTGGTGAACTTTTATGGTCTCCCTCTTTGGCAATAATATCTTCCCTGAGATAAGGAAACGGAAACCGCACACAGTACTCCAGAGATGGACTAAAGAAGGTCTTAAACAACTGAAGAGAGACTTCTCCCTCATGCAGCTCCAAGATCTTGCTGTCTCTGTGGGCCCAGTATGACACGGTCTCATCCCCCCGCTGTGAGCTTCTAGCAGTCTGTGCGACGACATATTCACCCTTCCTCAATACAACTGCTGATGGCAGGGGCACTCTTGGCCAGTTAGTCAGATCAATATTCTTTCTGAAATGCTGGGGTGTCAGTTCTACTTGAAATGACTTGGGGCTGTCTATAAATATGTTGGCCGTATGGGTTTCTGTTTGAGGAGTTCTCTTTCAATTGACCCTGCATTAAGGTTACAGTCTAACAACCTTGGTACTGTGCTGCCAATCAATCAAGAAAGCAGCTTCACTACATGCTGTCCATCACCTTCGAGAGTTATTGCATTTGGCAGATCTTTAAACATTGCCAAGGATCTTGCACGCCACTTGTTTTGTGCTCTCTCCGAGTGGCCTCAAAAGGTAGTAATTCCTGACTGGCATTTGGAGACCCCAGCCCAAATATTCAGGCTGACACATTGGGGAATGTTGCTGAGGACCTGACTAGCGAGGTCAGGGCACGCTTGGACACCGGGGCTTTGGCTGTGTTGTCAGGGGGTTACACAAGAGGAATGCGACACTGGAATTCTGCCAAAGAAGCAGAGAGGAGCAAGGTGGGGAGCGGGCGGGGACCCTGCGACAGTCGGCGTCACCGAGGGGAGCAGGTGAGTGTGAGTACTCTGTCAAGTTTGTCAGAGACAGAGATAACTTCATTGGAGCTGAACAAACTTGATCTTGTTCTATTCCAGAGCAAGAAGTTTAGTGAGTCACTGGTAAGATATTAAGATGATTTCTTAAATTGTAACATAGCATATAAATTGGTCATACACTTAACAGAATAAATAAAAGACAGCATATGTTGAATCATATAACAAAAACCCACTCTGAGTCATTGTTCAGGCGATGTGTCAAGACTGCAGTATGTGGGAGCTTCCGCATACTGTCATCATCCAGGGCAAACACATCTGCAATGAATGTTTGAAATTTTACCAGCTTCAACCACATACACTATGATGCATCAAGGAGGTGGCAAGGTACCTGGAAACTTTACACCAGGAGGCAACCACACGGCTTTGGATAGGGTCAGGGTCCCTGTCTCGCCTGATCCTCTTAGTGATGCTGTCTGTCCCAGCATCTTTACCTTCCTCTCTACTCTCCAATGCTTTGTTAGCAGAGTTTCAGTGTTGCATTCATTGTTGATAACTGCCCCGTTTGGTTAACGGTCAGGCACAGCAGGGCGTGACTGTGGGCGAGACAAGGTAAGGGGATCGAGAGGACAGGAGCATCCAATTGGTTTGAGGTTCTCTCAATCTATTTGTCTCTGACTAGTACTTTAAACCTAAATGCGAGCAACTACATGACCATGAACGCGGAGTCTGCTGAGGTGAACTGGCACACTAGGCTGGAGGATCCATCAACAGTGACACAATGGTGACATTTAAGGAGATATTTCAGAATTGTGAGACTAAATATAGAACTTTAGTCTACGGTAGGAATAAAGAGAGGACTACCATCTGTGACTAAATATAGAAGTTAGGGGAAACATTAAACTGAAGGAAAAGGCGCAAGGCTGAATGGCAGGTCAGATGACTGATCAGAACATAAAGAATGACAGTGTATGATTGAAAGGTTAATCAGGAGAAATTCAATGTGAGGAGAAGCTAGATAGGAATGTGACAAAAGTTTCTACAAGGCATTTAAAAAGGAGAAAAGCGATGTGATTATTGGCTCCCTAAAGAAGAAGAATGGGGGAGTGGAAGGGAGACAGGATCCCGTTGAAATTATAATCATGACAGAAGCTGTACTATGAAAACTGATGGAGCTGCAAACTCAAGTCTCCAGGACCAGACGGACTTCATTCAGCACTAGAGGATGAAGTCCTACAGGGGTATGTGCTGGGGTCTTCACCTTTTACCATATACATCAAAGACTTACATGAAGCAAGTGAAGGTTTGGTTGCTAAATTTGCCGACGACACCAAGATAGTTAGCGAAGTGTTATGTGAAGACGACAATGTTACATATGGAGAGAAATAAATCAGGTGGGCAAAAATCTGGCAGATGAAGTACAACATGGAAAATGTTAAGTGGTTCCCTTTCACAGGGCGAATGAAAAGGCAGAGTTTTACTACTATCGCCAAGATCCCCTCCAAGCCACTTCCCATCCTGACTTGTAAATATACTGTCGGTCCTTCACTGCCGCTGGGTCAAAACCCTGGAATTCCCTCTCTAAGGCACTGTGGATACACCTACAGCACATGGGCTGCATTGGTTCAAGACAGCAGCTCATCATCACTGCCATCTCAAGGGCACCTAGGGATAGGCAATAAACGCTGGTCCAGCCAGTGATGCCTACCTCCCACATGAGAATTATAAAAAAAATGTCAGTTTGCAGGAGGTTTACGTGATTAGTTTTCAACTAATAACTGGGTCATTTTATGAGGACATGTTGGAGAGAGTAGCCTTGTTTCCGCTGCAGTTTAAGATGAGCGAGGATGTCTTGATTGCAATGTGTGAGACTCTGAATGGTGTTGAGAGGGTGAACATGGAAAGAATGTTTTCTACTGTTTTACAATCCAGGGTTGACCTTTCAAGGCAGGAGATTACGAGAATGGGGGAGATAATGGGAACTGCAGATGCTGGAGAATCCAAGATAACAAAGTGTGGAGCTGGATGAACACAGCAGGCCAAACAGCATCTCAGGAACACAAAAGCTGACGTTTCGGGCCTAGACCCTTCATCAGAAAAAAAGTGTGCGTTTTTATGATGAAGGGTCTGGGCCTGAAACATCAGCTTTTGTGCTCCTAAGATGGTGCTTGGCCTGCTGTGTTCATCCAGCTCCACACCTTGTTTATTTCTCTCACAGGGTGAGAGACGTTGCAACTCTCTGCCCAAGGTGGCAGTGAAGATGGGGTTCGAGAATATTTTTGTGACAAATATCTTAGGTTTTTGGTGTTAGGGGTGAAAGTAGAATTTGAAACACAAACTGATCAGCCACGATCTCCACTTGGACGGGGTGTGGGGGGGTGGACAGCTGATTAGGGCAGGAGGCTGGTGCTATTAAGAATGAAAAGGGCTCAAGTCAGGAATACTTGCTCAGATGAGTGAAGCTCCAATACACTCGACAAGTTTGGCACCATTCAAGACAAAGCAGCCTCATTGTTTAGCACCCCAGCCTCCCCACTACCGATGCACAGTAGCGGCAATGTGCGACACCTGCAAGCTGTTCCTGTTCTGGGAGTGTTTCACGGGTTCAGTGCGGATGGAGCTTTACTCTGCATCTATCCCTGTACTGGGATTGGTTCAGACGCTCTGTGCGTGAAACGAGGCACAATGATTGTTACCTTAAGATTCGCCAAACATTGATCTGAAAGGAAATAGCTGATGCAGCACAAACGCAACATGATGCACCGCATACACACCTGTAACGACTGATACTCACAGTGTACAGCTCATTGGTGACCTTTAGCAGCTCCTCGTGCATCTGCTGGCCAATTTCCTTACTCTGTAAAGAGAAAAATACAGGATTAAGATGCAGTGTTACCCTGCATTGTTGCTGAATGATAATCTCACAGTGTATTGTCCTGACAGAGAGTGCAGTAACCAATCTGACAATCTGTCACAGTGTAGCCAAACAAGAACATTACAACAATTCTCTGTCACTCTGGTAACAGTAACAAAAAGAACACTTAGGGATTAGAAAAATAGAGATCGAGAACAGAGGGAACCCAAAATCCTTGAATCCCTGGATCTAGAGACCTCAGGCACAGAGGTAACTCAGAATTCACCTAATAATTTGCTTAAGAATCACAGGATGGTTATAGCACAGAATGAATCCATTTGGCCCATCATATTGTGTTATGATTCCAGCTGATATGTCTGAACAGGTCAGATCCCAGACTGAAACCAGACCTGATAGATTTTTTTTTAAAAAGAAAAAAATGTTTTTTCCACTGAAACACAAGCATGCAATGCTGCGGAATCCAGAATAACAACAACAGAACTTTGTTATGCAAAAGGAATTAGGATAAAATAGAATAAACCAAACTATTTATGAACGGCACAATTTTAAAAATTTCAAGAATCCCAGTAATCCTAACATCACTCCTTTATAATACACACACCAGAGGGAATTTCCTTCTCTTTCACATCAAGATAGCTTAACTGTGGCTTCAAGTATCCATCTTGAGAATGTGATAGCCTCTTTCATATAAACCCCCTCATTGATATTAACCAAACACTTCTGGCCTGGAGCTCAAAACGTTTTCAAAACAGGCCAAAACTCCCTTTTTTCCCCAGGAACAACATTTCACATTTCCAGCTTTAGCCAACACTTCTGAAAAAATTGTGCCAAACCAAAACTCAAAAGCTTTTTCTATAAATAAACCACTGGCATTCTTAGAATCTTCTGCTGAAAGCCTAATGCATTATACAGTTTGGTTTGCTTGCTTGTGAAGAGACCCAATGGAAAGAAATCCCTATTATTCACCACGAAATTTCTCTCTAATACTATGTTTTAAATCAACATGTCTACAAGAATATTTACAATTTAATCACTAAACCTGTTTACATACACATGAAACCCATATGCCACTTGATCAAAAATTCAAAAACATAAGTAACAAATGATATTAAAATATATCACACACCTGATATCACATATGCCTATTGGTTTTCTGCAAGAGTGATACTCACAGACCTGGTGATCTTATTTATCACTTTCTCATTTGGTCCTGCCATCTTTTACAATCGATGCATGTATAACTCCAGCTCATTCTGCTCCTGACCAACCATTTAGATAATAAAATGTGAGGCTGGATGAACACAGCAGGCCAAGCAGCATCTCAGGAGCACAAAAGCTGACGTTTCGGGCCTAGACCCTTCATCAGAGAGGGGGATGGGGAGAGGGAACTGGAATAAATAGGGACAGAGGGGGAGGCGGACCGAAGATGGAGAGTAAAGAAGATAGGTGGAGAGGGTGTAGGTGGGGAGGTAGGGAGGGGATAGGTCAGTCCAGGGAAGACGGACAGGTCAAGGAGGTGGGATGAGGTTAGTAGGTAGCTGGGGGTGCGGCTTGGGGTGGGAGAAAGGGATGGGTGAGAGGAAGAACCGGTTAGGGAGGCAGAGACAGGTTGGACTGGTTTTGGGATGCAGTGGGTGGGGGGGAAGAGCTGGGCTGGTTGTGCGGTGCAGTGGGAGGAGGGGACGAACTGGGCTGGTTTAGGGATGCAGTAGGGGAAGGGGAGATTTTGAAACTGGTGAAGTCCACATTGATACCATTAGGCTGCAGGGTTCCCAGGCGGAATATGAGTTGCTGTTCCTGCAACCTTCGGGTGGCATCATTGTGGCACTGCAGGAGGCCCATGATGGACATGTCATCTAGAGAACGGGAGGGGGAGCGGAAATGGTTTGCGACTGGGAGGTGCAGTTGTTTGTTGCGAACTGAGCGGAGGTGTTCTGCAAAGCGGTCCCCAAGCCTCCGCTTGGTTTCCCCAATGTAGAGGAAGCCGCACCGGGTACAGTGGATGCAGTATACCACATTGGCAGATGTGCAGGTGAACCTCTGCTTAATGTGGAATGTCATCTTGGGGCCTGGGATGGGGGTGAGGGAGGAGGTGTGGGGACAAGTGTAGCATTTCCTGCGGTTGCAGGGGAAGGTGCCGGGTGTGGTGGGGTTGGAGGGCAGTGTGGAGCGAACAAGGGAGTCACGGAGAGAGTGGTCTCTCCGGAAAGCTGACAGGGGAGGGGATGGAAAAATGTCTTGGGTGGTGGGGTCGGATTGTAAATGGCGGAAGTGTCGGAGGATAATGCGTTGCATCCGGAGGTTGGTAGGGTGGTGTGTGAGAACGAGGGGGATCCTCTTGGGGCGGTTGTGGCGGGGGCGGGGTGTGAGGGATGTGTATGTTTACAATTTCCTATCTTCATTTTCCCCACCACAATGAATCATTTCACACTTCACATCAGGATATGACCATCTCTAATAAGAGACAATCTAACTGCTGCTCCTTGACATTCAATGGTGCCACTCATCATTGATTCACCCACTATTAATATCCCAGGGTTTATTATTGACCAGAAATTCAACTGGGCTCACCATTTAAACACAGTGGCCACAAGAGCAGGCCAGAAGCTATGAATACTGCGGTTAATAAGTCAGCTCCTGACTCCCTAAAACCTGTCCATCATCTACAAGGCACAAGTCAGGAGTGTGATGGAATACTCCCCACTTGCCTGGATGACAGCAGCTCCAACAACACTCAAGAAGCTTGACACCATCCAGGACAAAGTAGCCCACTTGATTGGCACCACATCCGCAAACATTCACTCCCTCCGCCACTGACACTCAGTAGCAGCAGTGTGTACTATCTGCTGGATGCATTGTGAAATTCACCAAAAGATCCTTAGACAGCTCTTTCTAAACTCACAACCACTTCCATCTAGAAGCAGTTAGACGGGAACACCACCACCTGGAAGTTCCCCTCCAAACTACGATTCATTCTGATTTGGAAAGGTATCGCTGTTCCTTCATTGTGGCTTGGTCAAAATCCTGAATTGCCTCTCTAATAGCACTGTGGGTCAACCCCACAGTAGGGGGACTGCAGCGGTTCAAGGAGGCAGCTCAGCAGCACCTTCTCAAGGGGCAACTAGGGACGGGCAATAAATGCTGGTCAGTCAGCGACGCCCACATCTCTCAAATGAGTAAATAAAACAAAAACTTTTCAGTCATAATGGGAACTGCAGATGCTGGAGAATCCAAGATAACAAAGTGTGAAGCTGGATGAACACAGCAGGCCAAACAGCATCTCAGGAGCACAAAAGCTGATGTTTCGGGCCCAGACCCTTCATCAGACCCCATCCAGCTCCACACTTTGTTATCTTAAAAACTTTTCAGTCGTAAGTTTCTTTTGTCATGCGTCCACCCATTCCGTTGAACCGTCTGTCCTCATGATGTCAATTGCCATCCTCCTGATAAATTTATTATAACTTCAAAATTGCAGATGACACAGCTTATGTTCTGTGCACCACAGTCTAAATTGTTCATGTGGATCAACAAATTCAGGGATCTTGAACCCAAACTCTGTTGGAATGAATGGGAAGTAAGGCCTTATGTTGTCTATGCCATAATTGAGCATAGTTTTCTCTTGCGTTACTAAACATTGTTGATCATGGGAGATAATGGGATTTCATGCAAATAAAACACAACTGTGCAGAGAGGGGAGACAAATGTTGGGTCTCCAAATCTAGAATGACACTGAACTAGTGAAGGTTGGAACTGCAGGAAGCCTAGGAGCCTTATTTCGGGAGCAGGCCATTCAACCCCTCAGCCCTGTCCTATTACTCAGCGAAATCATGACTGGCCTGCATTCGCAACCGAGTTCTGAAGAAGAGCCACCAGACTTGCTGAGTTTCTCCAGCAATTTCTGTTTTTGTTTGAAATGCCCACAGTTCTTTTCCACTTTTACCTAAATCTATTGGACTTAGAATGGTCCTAATGTTTTTGGTGTGAAATTTGGAGAAGCAAAGGTGTACAGTGGTAATGCCACTGGGCAAGTAGTGCAGAACCTCGCCCTAAATATTCTGGCGACGTGGTTTTAAATCTCGCCATGGCTTATGGTCAAATTTAAAATCAATAATAATCTATCCAACTGATGACCGAGTAACTATGGTCAATTGTTATAAAAGAAAAACCACCTGGTTCACTAATGTCCTTTAGGGAAAGAAATCTGAAGTCTTTACCTGGTCCGGCCAATGCATGACTCCAGACCTACAGCAATGTTATTGGCTTGTAACTGCCCTCTGGAAAAATAGGACTGAGCGACAAATACTGGTTTGACCAGCATCACCTGCATCCCATGAATTAACTTTTCAAAAAAGGTACAGGCTGACTGGGTACTTCCCAGCTCCCTTTGCTACAATCCCGATAGGTGGTCTTGGGATAGAAAGCAGCGAGCAAACCCAATTGGGCTCCTTTGTAAGGGCTGGGAAAGTCCTCCAGATAAATGCCGCGTTTTTCACTAGAATTCACCTGCAGGAAGCCATCAAACTCAGCTGGCCGGAGACAGGCTGGAGTTGGAGGAGGAGGTGCGAATGGAGGTAAGATCGAAGACAGCATTGCCTTCCATTCTTCCCCTGAAAGAGACCTACTCTGGAGGGGGATGGGATCAGCGAAACCACTCACTGACGCCTCCATCCAGTTCCTGAAGCAACATCCCCAGTTATCATTGAGAACGAGCCAGTGAGCCACATCGTCGAACCACTGCGACTGGTGACCCATTCCGATGGTGCTCTTGGGGAGGTGGTTCCAGCATCTGCAGCCAGTTTCAATGAAGTAGTGGTGGTATATTTCCAAGCGCAGATAGGAACCAGATGGTGGAGGTATTCCAATGAGACAGAGACCCGCTACCTTGTTGGAACAGCCTCAGTGAGTTGCCGCAGTGAAGTGTGTGGATAGCGCACGTCGCTGCCACTGGAGGTGATAGGTAGAGTGTCAATACATCCTGGATGATTTCGAGGTGCTCGAGTATTATTGGAGCTTCACCCATCCAGGAAAACAGAGGGCATTGTATCACTCACTTGCCTTGCGCCTTGTCAAATTTGAAATCAATAATAATCTATCCAATTGGACGATCAAATAACTTCGATCGACTGGCATTAAAAGAAAAAAAAACACACATCCGTTTGAATAATGTCCTTGTGGGGAGACAGGCCATGGGTAACTCGCTGTAAGTTCCTAGCCTCTGGAAAATACTGGCTGATGCTTCCTGTACAGTCAGTCAGTCGAACACACACACACACTGCACTTGCAGTATGTTCTTGATTTCTGAAAACCACCGAGGTTAAACATATTCTCAGCTGTGGTAAGCTGCAGAAATGGAACAATGGAGGAATCTTTGGGTGAATAAATTTTCCAATACAGGGGTCCCACGATCTAAAAAGTGGATGGGAAACAGCACATCTGCTAACGCAGACACGGGTGATGCTGTGGGCATTGAGGTGTGCCCAGAGGAAATCAGCAGGTCATTCTGACAACGGGGCAGATGTGGTGTTGGCACTTGGCTCCCTCCCGGCACTTGTCAGTCATGGCCTAGTTTCTCCTGTGCTGAAGGCGTTCAGATAAGCTCATGTTTCAGCCTTGAACTCATTCCTCGAACAGCCAGAGGGCTGAAGCCTCCACTCCAACATGCTTGCATCGGAGACAGTTCACAGCAGCTTCAGCCTGTCAATTCTGCGGATGAAATTGCCATCTGATGAAGAAAGGTCGGGCAGATTGGGCCTTCTAAACTTGTTGGAGTTCAGGAGAGCGGGAGGCGGCCTGACTGAAGTTCTCAGTGGGTTCAACAGTATGGACGCAGAGGGGGTGATGCCCCTCATCAGGGAATTGAGGACAAGGGGGAAGAGGTCTTAAAATGAAGGGTCTCCCATTTGAAATGGTGAAGAGGAAATTCTTCTCTTAGAGACAGGTGAACGTTTTGGGAGGTCCTACCCTCTGCCCACCTAAGAGAGCTGAAGATATTGAGACGTTGAATCTATTGATGGACTAACTGCAGGTGAATCAAAGACTGATTGACTTATTGTCACGTGTACTGAAATACAATGAAAAGCTTTGTTTATGAGCAGTACAGACAGATCATAGTAAGCAAAGGATGTACAGATCAAAATGACTTCGAGGTACGGGTTACACTGTTTAGGCCGTGCATGGTAGACAAGCTCATGGAAGCAAAGGGTCACTGGATTCGAAACGTTAACTCTGTGTTCCCTCTCCACAGATGCTGCCAAACCCGCTGAGATTCCACAAAGTCAAGCTGAGGCAGAGGTATCAGCCAGGACTTTCCTGAGAGGTACAGCAAGCTTGACAAAGGAGGATCAGAAATGGGCGCTTCCCTCTAACATTTTGAACAAGTCATTGCTGGGATGCACAGAGGATGTCAAAGGTGCTATATAAAAGCAAGGAGTTTCTCGTATTAATAGCCACCAGACAATTCCTGTATATCCCCAAACATACTTCCCCAGAAATTACTTACAATTGCAAACAGACACACATACACGCGCACACGACACCGACGCACGCACACGACACAGACACACAGACACACGCACGCACACGACACAGACACACGACACCGACGCACGCACACAACACAGACGCACGCGCACACACACAGACACGCACACGTCACAGAGACACAGACACACGCACGCGACACAGACACACGACACAGATGCGCGCACACGCACGCAGACACACGCACACGACACAGACACACACGCACACAGACACACAGACACACACACACACGACACAGACACACACACACGCACGCAGACACATGACACAGATGCGCGCACACGCACGCAGACACACGCACACGACACAGACACACACAGATGCAGGCAGTCACACGCACACGACACAGACACAGACAGACGCATGCACATGACACAGACACACACACACGCACGACCGCAGACACACGCACACGACACAGACACATGCACACGCACGCACACACAGATGCACACACACGCACGCAGACACAGACACGCACACACACGACACAGACACGGACACACACAACACAGACACGCACAAACACATCACACACAACACAGACACGCACAAACACATCACACACAACACAGACACGCACAAACACAACACAGACACGCACAAACACACACACAACACAGACACGCATGCACACAACACAGACACGCACAAACACACACACAACACAGACACGCACGCGCACACACAAACACAGACACGCACGCACACAACACAGACACGCACAAACATACACACAACAGACACGCATGCACACAACACAGACCCGCACAAACACAACACACACACGCACAAACATAACACACACACACACGCACGCACGCACAAACACATCACAGTCACACAGACATGCACAGACACACAGGCACACACAAACAGAACACACACATCACAGACACACAACACAGACACGCACGCACACAACACAGACACACACAAACACAACACACACAACACAGACACGCACAAACACAACACAGACATACAGACACACACACACAACATAGACACACAGACACACACACACAACATAGACACACAGACACACACACAACACAAACACACGCACAAACACATCACAGACACACAGACACGCACACACGCAACACAGACACGCACAAACACAGACACACAGGCACGCACAAACCCAACACACACATCACACACAACACAGACACGCACACACACAACACAGACACGCACAAACACAACACAGACACGCACAAACACAGACACAACACAGACACGCACAAACACATCACACAACACAAACACAGACAGACACACAGACACGCACACGCACAATACAGTCACGCACAAACACATCACACACAACACAGACATGCACAAACACACAACAGACACGCACAAACACACACACGCACAAACACCACAGACATGCACACACACCACAGACACGCACACACACACAGACACACACACACACACAACACAGACACGCACAACCACAGACACGCAAACACAGACACGCACACACACACACACACACACGCACACAACACAGACACACACACACAACACAGACACACACACACACCACAGACACACACACACACACAAAACACAGACACACAGACACACAACACAGACACAGACACACACACACACAACACAGACACAGACACACATACACAACACAGACAGACACACAGACACACATGCACAAACACAGACACGCACACACACATGCAACACAGACACACACACACATACAACAGAGACACACGCACATACAACACAGACACACACACACAAAACACAGACACACACACACAAAACACAGACACACACACACAAAACACAGACACACACACACAAAACACAGACACACACACACAACACAGACACACACAAACAACACACACACAACACAGACACAGACACACACACACAACACAGACACACACACACAACACAGACACACACACACACAAAACACACACACAAACACAACACAGACACGCACAACCACAGACACACAAACACAGACACGCACACACACACACACACACACACACACACACACACACAAAACACAGACACACACACAACACAGACACACACACACAACACAGACACACACAACACAGACACACACACAACACAGACACACACACAACACAGAAACACACACAACACAGACACACACACACAACACAGACACATACACACAGACACACACACACCACAGACACATACACACAGACACACACACACAACACAGACACACAACACAGACACACACACACACAACACAGACAGACATGCACGCACACAACACAGACACGCACAAACACAACACACGCACACACACCTCACACACACACACAACACAGACACACACACACACAAAACACAGACACACACACACAAAACACAGACACACACACACAAAACACAGACAAACACACAACAACAGACACACACACACACTACACACAACACAGAGACACACACACACTACACAGACATTACAGACACACAGACACGCACGCACACTGACATGCACAAACACAACACACACAACACAGACACACACACACAACACAGACACACACACACAACACAGACATACACACACACAACACAGACACACACACACACACAACACAGACACACACACAACACTCAAACAACACAGACACACACACAACACACACACACAACACAGACACACAGACACACACACACAACACAGACAGACACAACACAGACACAGACACACACACACACAACACAGACACACAACACAGACATCACAGACAGACAAACAGACACGCACGCACACAAAAAAGACACGCACACAGACAGCCACAAAAACAACACACACACACAGACACCTCACACACACACACAACACAGACACACACACACACACACAATACAGACATCACAGACAGACACACAGACACGCACGCACACAACAAAGACACACACAAACACAGACGGGCACAAACACAACACACACACACAGACACGCACAAACACCTCACACACACACACAACACAGACATACACACACAAAACACAGACACACACACACACACACACAACACAGACACACACATACACACAACACAGACACACACACACAGAACACAGACACACACACACAACACAGACACACACACACACAACACAGACACACACACACACAACACAGACACACACACACACAACACAGACACACACACACACAACACAGACACACACACACAACACGGACACAAACACACACACAACACAGATACACACACAACACAGATACACACACACACAACACAGACATGCACAAACAGAGACACGCACAAACACAACACAGACATCACAGACAGACAGACACGCACGCACACAACACAGACACGCACAAACACAACACACACACAGACACGCACAAACACCTCACACACACACAACACAGACACACACACACAACACAGACACACACACACACAACACAGACACACACAGACACACACAACACAGACATCACAGACAAACACACAGACACGCACGCACAGAACAAAGACACGCACAAACAAAGACACGCACAAACACAGACACGCACACACACAACACAGACACACACACACAACACAGACACAGACACACACACAACACAGACACACAGGCACACACACACAACACAGACACACACACAACACAGATACACACACACACAACACAGACACACACACAACACAGACACACACACACAAACACACACACACAAAACAGACACACGCACACAACACACACACACACACACACAACAAAGACAGACACAACACAGACACACACACACACAACACAGACAGACACACAGACACGCACGCACACAACAAAGACACAAACACAGACAGGCAAAAAAAACAACACACACACACAGACACGCACAAACACCTCACACACACACACGCAACACAGACACACACACACACAAAATACAGACACACACACACAAAACACAGACACACACACACACAACACAGACACACACACACAGACACACACACACAGAACACAGACACACACACACACACAACACAGACACACACAACACAGACACACACACACACACAACACAGACACAAACACAGACATGCACAAACAGAGACACGCACAAACACAACACAGACATCACAGACAGACAGACACGCACGCACACAACACAGCCACGCACAAACACAGACATGCACAAACACAACACACACACAGACACGCTCAAACACCTCACGCACACACAACACAGACACACACACAAAACACAGACACACACACACACACTACACACACACACAACACAGAGACACACACACAACACAGAGACACACACACAACACAGAGACACACACACACACACACAACACAGACACACACAACACAGACACACACACACACACAACACAGACACAAACAGAGACATGCACAAACAGAGACACGCACAAACACAACACAGACATCACAGACAGACAGACACGCACGCACACAACACAGCCACGCACAAACACAGACACGCACAAACACAACACACACACAGACACGCTCAAACACCTCACGCACACACAACACAGACACACACACACAACACAGAGACACACACACAACACAGAGACACACACACACACACAACACAGACATCACAGACAGACACACAGACACGCACGCACACAGACATGCACAAACACAACACACACACACACAAACACACACACACAACACAGACACACGCACACAACACACACACACACAACAAAGACAGACACAACACAGACACACACACACACAACACAGACACACAGACACACACACACAACACAGACACACACACACAACACACACACACAACACAGACAGACACAACACAGACACACACACACAACACAGACACACAACACAGACATCACAGACAGACACACAGACACGCACGCACACAACAAAGACACGCACAAACACAGACAGGCACAAACACAACACACACACACACCTCTCACACACACACACACAACACAGACACACACACACACAAAACACAGACACACACAGACAAAACACAGACACACACACACAAAACACAGACACACAACACAGACACACACACACCACACAGACACACACACACACACAACACAGACACACACACACAGACACACAGACACACAACACAGACACACACATATACACAACACAGACACACACACACAGAACACAGACACACACACACACACAACACAGACACACACACACACACAACACAGACACACACACACACACAACACAGACACAAACACTGACATGCACAAACAGAGACACGCACAAACAGAGACACGCACGCACACAACACAGACACACACAAACACAGACACGCACACACACAACACACACAGACACGCACAAACACCTCACACACACACACAACACAGACACACACACACAACACAGACACACACACACAAAACACAGACACACACACAACACAGACACACAGACACACACACACACACACACACAACACAGACATCACAGACAGACACACAGACACGCACACACACAACAAAGACACGCACAAACACAGACACGCACACACACAACACAGACACACAGACATACACACTACACACACACACACACACACACAAAACACACAGACACACAGACACACAACACAGACACAGACAGACACGCACACGCACCACACAGACAACACAGACAGACACACAGACATGCACACACACAACACAGACACACACACACAACACAGAAACACACACACAACACAGACACACACACACAACACAGACATCACAGACAGACACACAGACACGCACGCACACAACAAAGACACGCACAAACACAGAACACGCACACACACAACACAGACACACATACACACAAACAACACAGACACACACACACACAACACAGACATCACAGACAGACAGACACGCACACACACAACACAGACACACAAACACACACACAACACAGACACACACACAACACAGACACACACACACACAACACAGACACACACACAACACAGATACACACACACAACACACACACACACACACAACACAGACATCACAGACAGACAGACACGCACACACACAACACAGACACACAAACACACACACAACACAGACACACACACAACACAGACACACACACACAACACAGACACACACACAACACAGACACACACACACAACACAGACACACACACACACAACACAGACACACACACACACACACACACACACACACAACACGGACACAGACACACACACACACACACACACACACAACACAGACACACACACACACACACAACACAGACATCACACACAGACAGACACGCACACACACAACACAGACACACAAACACACACACACACACGCAACACAGACACACAAACACACACAACACAGACACACACACAACACAGATACACACACACACAACACCGACACACACACAACCACAACACACACACACAACCACAACACACACACACACAACACAGACACACACACACACAACACAGACACACACACACAACACACACACACACAACACAGACACACACACACACAACACAGACACACACACACACAACACAGACACACACACACACACACAGACACACACACACACACAACACAGACATCACAGACAGACAGACACGCACGCACACAACACAGACACGCACAAACACCTCACACACACAACACAGACACACACACACACACAACACAGACACACACACACACAACACAGACACACACACACACAACACACAGACACACACACACAACACAGACACACACAACACAGACACACACAACACAGACACACACACACACACAACACAGACATCACACACAGACAGACACGCACACACACAACACAGACACACAGACACACACACAACACAGACACACAGACACACACACAACACAGACACACACACAACACAGATACACACACACACAACACAGACACACACACAACCACAACACACACACACACAACACAGACACACACACACAACACAGACACACACACACAACACAGACACACACACACACACAACACAGACACACACACACACAAACACACACAACACAGACACACACACACACACACAACACAGACACACACACACACACACAACACAGACACACACACACACACACACACAACACAGACACACACACACACACACAACACAGACACACACACACACAACACAGACACACAGACACACACACACACAACACAGACATCACAGACAGACAGACACGCACGCACACAACACAGACACGCACAAACACAGACACGCACAAACACCTCACACACACAACACAGACACGCACAAACACCTCACACACACAACACAGACACACACACAAACAACACAGACACACACACACACAAAACACAGACACAGACACACACACACACACAAAACACACAGACACGCACAAACACCACGCACACAAACACAGACACACACAGACACACACAACACAGACACACACACCCAACACAGACATACACACACAACACAGACACACACACACACAACACAGACATCACAGACAGACACACAGACACGCACGCACACAACACAGACACGCACAAACACAGACACGCACACACACAACACAGACACGCACAAACACAGACACGCACAAACACAACACACACACACACAGACACACACAAACACCTCACACACACAACACAGACACACACACACAACACAGACACACATACACACAACACAGACATCACAGACAGACACACAGACACGCACGCACACAACAAAGACACGCACAAACACAGACACACACACACACAACACAGACACACACACACACAACACAGACACAACACACACACACAGACACACACACACACAACACAGACATCACAGACAGACAGACACGCACGCACACAACACAGACACGCACAAACACAACTCACACACACAGACACGCACAAACACCGCACACACACAACACAGACACAAAGACACACACAACACAGACACACACACACACAACACAGACATCACAGACAGACACACAGACACGCACGCACACAACAAAGACACGCACAAACACAGACACGCACACACACAACACAGACACACACACACACACACACACACACACACACACAGACACACACACAACACAGATACACACACACACACAACACAGACACACACACACACACACAACACAGACACACACACAACACAGACACACACACACACAACACAGACACACACACAACACAGATACACACACACACACAACACAGACACACACACAGACACACACACAACACAGACACACACACACAACACACACACACACACAACACACACACACACACACAGACATACAGACACACACACACACACAACACAGACATCACAGACAGACAGACACGCACGCACACAACACAGACATGCACAAACACAGACACGCACAAACACAACACACACACACACAGACACGCACAGACACCTCACACACACAACACAGACACACAGACACACAACACAGACACACACACACAAAACAGACACACACACACAAAACACAGACACACACACACACACACACACACTACACACACACACACACAAAACACACAGACACACACAAAACACACAGACACGCACAAACACCACGCACACACACAACACAGACACAGACAGACACGCACACACACCACACAGACAGACACACAGACACGCACACACACAACACAGACACACACACACACAACACAGACACACACACACACACAACACAGACACACACACAAAACACGGACACAGACACACACACACACACACACACAACACAGACACACAACACAGACATCACAGACACACAGACACGCACGCACACAACACAGACACACACACACACAACACAGACACACACACACAACACAGACACACACACACACACAACACACGGACACAGACACACACACACACACACACAACACAGACATCACAGACACACAGACACGCACGCACACAACACAGACACACACACACAACACAGAGACACACACACAACACAGAGACACACACACACACAACAAAGACATCACAGACAGACACACAGACACGCACGCACACAGACATGCACAAACACAACACACACACACACACACACAAACACACACACACACAACACAGACACACGCACACAACACACACACACACACACAACAAAGACAGACACAACACAGACACACACACACACAACACAGACACACAGACACACACACACACACACAGACACACACACACAACACAGACACACACACACAACACACACACACAACACAGACAGACACAACACAGACACACACACACAACACAGACACACAACACAGACATCACAGACAGACACACAGACACGCACGCACACAACAAAGACACGCACAAACACAGACAGGCACAAACACAACACACACACACACCTCACACACACACACACACACAACACAGACACACACACACACAAAACACAGACACACACAGACAAAACACAGACACACACACACAAAACACAGACACACAACACAGACACAC